>NC_000078.6:112795943-113078443 GCF_000001635.26 Mus musculus
CAGGGACCCCACCCCAGCTCCCCAACCCCCACCAGCTCAGGCAGCTGACCTGAAGAGGAAACGCCTGCTGTCTGACTCACAACCACTACCCCAGCCAGTTACTGTGTAAGCAGCCGCCTTTTGTGTGGATACGCAGATATGAAGCAGGTTCTCCCATTCTCAAGCCTTGGGTCTCAGTTTCCCTTGTGGTGGCTGGGGGTTCTAGAAAGAGAAGGGGGCTGGGTGTGGTGGTTCACACCTGGGAGACAGAGACAGGCAGATCTCTGTGATTTTGAGAGTTGCCTGGTCCTCATAGCAAATCCTAGAACAGTCAGAGCTACACGGTGAGATCCTGTCTTTAAAACACACACACACACACACACACACACACACACACACACACACACACACACCATTTAACCAACACAACACCTTCCTACCTAACCCTCTGGCAAATGATGTCTCCTGAACCTGAGCTGCTGTGAATGGTACTGCATAAAATAGGTGTAGCTGGAACTGGAAACTGACATTTGTGCTTCCCTTGTACCCTTATTATTTAGAGATTAGTGGTGGATGAGAAGCCTGCATGCATCCTTGGGCTTCAGCCCTCAAGGCTCCCATTGCTCAGCTCTGTTCCCTCTCCCCTCAGACCAGCTCCACTCTCAGCCCCTGCTAGCTCTAGGTGGCCAGCAGACCCAGGCAGGAACCACTGGGTGTACTAGCTGTCGCTGTTTGGGATCCCAGTGCCGGCTCTGGGCACCTGCACCTGTGGACAGGCTACAGCAGGCTTGCACGCACAGCTAAGGCTAAGGGGTCGAGGACAGGGAACGGTCAACAAGGGCAGCCCTTAGAAACACACCAGATCCCAGATCGGCATAACAGGCCAGAAATGAGAGCCACTGGAAGAGGCAAGTGAGGCCACCTCAGAGAGCCCCAAGGACGGGAGAAGGCAGGGGTCACTGGTGGGCAAAGAGGCTTCAGGGACAGCCTCAGTCCGGACAGGCTTCCTTCCCCCAACCTTGGCCTGAAAACCTAACGGTCATGGATGGAGAAAACAACTCTATTTACAGGGCACAAGCCAGGCCAGCTCCCCACCTCCCGCTCCACGGCCCCACCCCCAAGACAGCTCTCACCTGGGAACTCTGTTTACTGCCTGACACCAAACCAAACCAAACTGTCAGCTCTAGGTGGAGTGAGGCTGGCTGAGTCATCAGGGAGCCGGAGGTGGGGGGGTGGGGGTGGAGAGAATGCTGTCCGGGAGCTGGAGATGGAGTGAGGGGGGAGAATGCTGTCCTGGAGCTCCCCTGCTGCCACTGGGTTCTCCTGAGCCAGGTCATCCATCCCATCAGCCCCTCTACCTGTGAGCCCCACAGTTCTGACTCCCCCCTTCCTCTTCTGTCCCTTGCCCCACCCACCTGAGGACCCATGATCACCTCCACCCCAAGCTCCTAGCTAAGGTGCACCATACTGCTGCACGGATGGATGGCTTGGGGACAGACGACAGGGCTTGGGGACGGTTGACAGTAGGGAAGAAGAGTTGGAACTGCGATTCTAGGGGGCCTCATGAGCTGCCTCTTGCCCATATCCAACCCAGAGGGGCTCGCTCACTCGACTCTCAGCAGGCTTTGCCTACCTCAGATCCTAAGGATGCCCACACACCCTGATCAATCCTTGATTCCACGTAGCAGACCCAGTGGTCAGGTTGAGTCTGTGGAGGGCATTGGACATCTGCTGAGTCACAGACCCAGGTGTCTGGATGTGTCGAGCGACGCCCACTGCACACACAAGTCCTGCTGGAAGCTGCCAGGACCCCACCCCCCCCCAGCCCAGCTCTTTAACAACATGGGAACTTGGCAGTGACAGTGACGAGACCGGGTGGGGCTGGGGGCAGCTGCTAGTGACTCAGCTGAGGGCATTCCCAGGGGATGCGTCACAGCACGGCCTGGGTGCTCTGCCACCCGCCCACCCTCTAGCAAGGCCTGCCAGTGAAGGAGCCACCCAATAGTGGGCTGGCAGCCAGGCATCTGTGACAGGCTGCCTTTCTTCCTCCTACAGAGGGTCCAGCTCTCAGGAAACAAGGGCCACTAGAGGATCCAAGAAGGCACGGGGAGGGACAGGGCAACTGGACTGCACTGCCTGCATGCTAGCTTCTGCTCGGTCCGGTCCTCCACTCTGCAGCAAGCGGGGGGGGGGGGCAGACTCCACTGGGAAGGGCTGAGTCACCTGCAGTTGCAAATCTCAGTGTGGGGCAGCCCCTAAGGGGCAGATGACAAGCTGTGGAAGAGTCCGGGTGAGGCCCTGAGCTGTGTGGAACCCTTGCTGCCTGCATCTTACTGGGTCAGGAAAGTGACTCGAGGTCCCTTTCCGACTGCCTCACAACACCCAGCCACTCTGCCCACCATTGGGATAAAAGGACTAAGTTCACAGCCAGGACCCTGGAGAGTGACCTCAGCTCTGTCCTCTGTTCTCACATGTACAGGTTGGGGCCAGGTGTGCACTGCAGCGTGCTGGCCAGGGAGGAGCTCACAGCCCGTGGCAGGAGCGGCTGGAAGTGTTTCTGCCATGTGTGGGGTGTGGGGAGTGGGGAACACAGCCTCCCGCCCCAGGCCTCCTGGGCCCCAATCCAATTTTCCGTCTGAGAAAGTGCTTCTGACTATTAAATATTTATCCCAGCAAGGCAGGCCTTGGCTCCCTTGGCCTGTGACTTCCAAAAAATAAAAAAATAAAAATAAATAAAAATAAAGGGAAACCCAGAGACAGAGGCAGAGAACAGGAAGAGAAATGCCCTTCGCAGGACAGCAGCTTCCCTTAGAATGGGGTCCAAAATTGGGAGTTCAATGTTTCCACCTATGACTCTGGTCCAAACTCACAGATACATTCTTCCTTCTGTCCAACTCCATTTCCCCAGCCCCTGTCCCCTACGCAGATCCAGCCTGGTGAACGTAGTTACTGCTGCCCTGTGGTCTCCCTCCTCATGGATTTTGAGCCCTCCGTGGCTCCTCCATGTATCCAGGCCACTGTCTGCTCTCTCCCCAGCGTTTTGGGACCTCTTGGCTATAGTGGTAGCAGCTCTCACTAAGTGGGCAGGCAGGGATGAGTGGACATCACTCAGACCTGACACCATCCCTGAGTGCAGGATCTGCCTCCTCCTCTTGGGCAGGGATCAAAGCTGGTGAGATCTTGGCGTTTTGCTCCTGGGTGGTAGTGATGCCCAGGTAAGATAAGCGTCTCACTCTCTCTGCCACGGCTAGAACCTCTCCTCCCTAGCCAAGCCGACCCAAGCTGCACCTGAAACACAAACAGCTTCAGTATAGGGTGTGGAGGAGGTCACAGAAGGGAGGACACAGAGGGCTGGAGTAAAATGCTCCCAGCAGGGGCAATGACTAGGCCTTCCCAGGTGGAGGTGGGCACAGCCGCCAGGGCCCAGGAGGTTAGGAAGCTAGAGGATCTGCCGGTTCCGTCTTCCTGTCTACACTCATGCTTTCTTGGCTGATAACAGCAGATGCAGCCTGTGGCTTGGAGAGAGCAGAATGAAGCCTGTTCTGTCACCTAACCCATCCAAATAAAGAGCCTTACTGGGCAGTGGAGATGCACACCTTTAATCCCAGTTCTATGATCCCAGCAGGGGCAGGGGGAAATCTCTGAACTCAAGGCCAGCCTGGTCTACAGAATAAGTTCCAGAAAAGCCGAGGCTATGCAGAGAAACCCTTGTCTTGAAAATAGACAGACAGACAGACAGCGAGAGTGAGAGAGGGCAAGAGAGAATGTGTGTGAGAGACTGAGAGCACAAGAGAGAGCGAGAGAGCGAGCGAGAGAGCAAAAGAGTGAGAGAGAGAGAGCCCCCAACATCCGCTTTTGCCCTCACTTCCCTCAAGCAGGAAGTAAATCCTTATGACCTCCATTGCTTCCTCCTCAGTCAGTGCCTGTCCCACCATGGATCCATCCAGGCTGAGGTGGGGCTACCAGAGCCCAGCCCCTTTTGTGTTCTGCCCGGTAGCACAGGACAGAGCTAGCACCTTTCAGAACCACCTCCCATCTCTCAGGGAATATGGCCTGTGTCTTGGCTGGATGCCTAGAGAGTCCCACTATGCTCAGCATCTCTGGGAACATAGATTCCCACCAGTGTGGACAACCCTGCCCAAGAGATGACAGAGTAGAGCTAGCATGTGTCCTCGCTGGGGTACAGCCCCTCCCCCTCCCCCCCCCCGCATGGTAGCCCAGGCACTCCTGGGCACAAATGTCAGATCTGGACCTACACCCCAACCTAAGGCTGGTTAAACAGTTGCCTTTCCCCTATACTCTGTGGAGAAAGGACCTAGTCACACCCTGGCCCCCAACCCCACAGAAAGAACATCCAGATGTCCCCTCATGATGTCCCCACCTAGGGTTCCCCAGATCCAACAGTAGTTTCTTGAAGTGTGTTGGCGGTTAGTGCCTAGGCTATGCCAGGCTCACCCAGGTGCAGCACAGGGACCTCAGCTTTGAGACCCCGGTTCCCTGTCACTGTCTGGGATTCAGCTCTGCCTCAGGGAAGGAACCCACATGCTCTCAGGGGTATGACACCCAGCATCTATGGGGTTAAACATGTCCATCAGGGGGCTTGTGTAAGGTCCATCTCACAGTGGGTAAAGGTATTTGGGCATTCCAGGGTTGGGTGTAACCCTATACAGCCCCACCCCACCCTCACTCAATCTTGTGTAGGTACATTCCCAAAACAGCCACCAGGGGGCAACCTCTGCGCAAAATGACTGAGACAGGGCTCTGTCCCGGGGCTGTAGGAGGTGGCAGGATGCCAGGGGTGGGCACCAGAGACTGGCACAGGAGGGCAACTCTGGCCTGTTGGGAGTGGGCTGCGGCTGGAAAAGGCCTGAACCCAATCCTCCTCAACCCTTAGGGAGTGTCCTTGGGAAGCGTGTATATTCCTGGGCCCCCTGTGCAGGACTGAGGACAGCCTAGGCAGAACCCTCCAAACCCTTATCTTAAAAGTGTCCTACCAGAGCTGCACTAGAGGCCGCTGCTCTGGCTCCCTAAGAGCAGGTGGACTCAAGGAGAGCTGTTCCAGACGAAGCAGGGAACTACCGGTTAAAAGCGGGAAGAACTAGCATCCTTGAGTGGGAGAGGTTTGGGCTCAGGGAGCGGGGTGCAGGATGTGGGTCAAGCGGTCTCTAACCTGAGCCTAAGAAGAAGAAAGCCACTCAGGCAAACTGGAGGCGGAGCAGCCCTATGTCCTTTCTCTCTCTGGGGAGGCCAATCTGTAGTGATGTGGGTCAGGGCCAGCAATGGGGAAGGAGGAAGATGAGGGGTGGGGTCATCACTCTCCCACTGCTAGCAGGGCTAGTCAGGGCTCTTGGGCTCTCATCTGTGTGTGGAAGAGTCCCAGACCTCAATCCACACAGGACAAACGGGCCCCAGGGAGGACTATGGGAACTCTACTCTGGCTACAGAGGATGCCAGGCAGGGCCACCCGTCTGCATAGCACTCTGAAATCGTGAACAGCCCCATAGTCAAAACTGTCATCAACTGTTTTCCCCAGAGCAGGGTCTAGCCTGTACCACTGCAGAGGGAACCAGTCTCTACCAGTGTAGAAAGGGGTCCAGTCTGGACCAGTGCAGCTCCTCTGTCTCAATCCCCTGGGCAGTGGCTGGCCAGGTGCCCTGGGCGTGGCCAGGCTGCTGCATTAATGACCCAGAGTCTGAAGGATGGTTTCTTGTTCCCCCACCCCACCCCACCCCACCCCACCCTCCAAGACACTAGAGGTAGGCCCAGGCTAGGGCACAAACCACCAGGTAAAAAGCACCAGGTAGCCACTTTGCCACAGATATGCTCAGCAAGAGGGGCACTGACTATCCTGGGGGTGGGGGTGGGGTGGCGTGTCAACTCCCCATGACTGGTATAACAGGACTCTACTCAGGCCCCTTAGAAGGCCCCAGACCTCAAAACCAGCCCTGCCCCCAGCCACACCTTGTTTGTCACCCATATACATAGTAGCCGCACGGTGGATCCAGCACAGCCATATCCTGTTAGCCCCAACCTAAGTCCTGGTCAGGTCAAGGATGGTCCCTCAAAAAGCAGATCAGAAGCTAGATCTAGCAGAAGGTCTCCTAGCCCAGGACTGCCTCCTGCTCGCCTTGGGCCTGTTCCATCTAGTATGAAGCACACCTGCCTCCGAAGCCGCCTTACTAGTCACAGGAGCGTCTTAGAAGGTTACAGGCAGGAGGATCGTGATGAAAAGGGAAGAGACAGACAGTGACAACGAGAGTCCGGCGTGCAGGGAGCCACACAGTGTAATGAAAACCCGAGAAACAAAGTGAGCTAAAGAGATAGGGTGGGGGTGAAAAGCACGAGGCAGGCACAAGTGCAAGCGAGATGCAGAGACCCACAGAGCCAGCGAAGGTCCGAAAGCACGCAAGACCCGCCCGCCCTCCAGCCCCTAGCCATCTCTCCTGCCCTTTCTGACGCGCGCAGCCTGTCCCGCACTGCGCGCCCCCGTCACGCCCGCACAGCCCACCCGCCCGAGGGGAGCGGGCTGCAAGCGGGGATGAGGCGCACCGCTGCCGGGGGCTCCGGGCCAGGTGGGCAACACCACGTGGAAGCAGTCGCACATCTTGGCGGCTAGTGGTGCGGGCGGGCGGCGGCCCTGCGCGTCCAGTCGCGGTCCCAGAGCTGATGCGCCAGGAGAAGGGCGGCTCCCACGGCCTCGCTGCCCGGTGCTGCCGCGGGCAGCCGGGTTGTGACTGCAGCTAACTCTTGGGGTACCTCCAGACCTTGGCTCCGGCCCCGCCCTGGCCCGCCCAGCCCGTGCTGACCACTCCGCAAGGGCGACGCGAGCGGCGCTGCCGGTCTCATTCAGCCCATTGGTTGCTGCAGCCTTGGCCCCGCCCCCTGACGGCCCCGCCCCGTAGGACCCAGGCCCCTGTGGTCCTCCCCACCCCTAGCTGACCTCAACACACACACACACACACACACACACACACACACACACACACACCCCACCCCCTCCCCCGCCCTCCTCCAGATTGTATTTCTAGAGCAAAGATTAGTTAAGTTCCTCCAGGGGCCACCAGATCCCTGCACCAGGAATCCAGGGCTTCTTTACCTCCAGTTTGGGGGAGTGACAGGGGACTGCGGGAGTCTAAGGTAGATGACTTCCAAGGGAGATGACTTGCGACCTGAACTCCTCAGGAAAAGATGGGGTTCAGGGCCAAAAGAGGAAAGAGGGGAAGCAGATGAAAGGACAGGCTAGAAGCCACTAGTTTGGAGACAGGTGGCCCTGGGCAGATCCTCTGTAGGCTGTCCAGGATGGTAGGACCAGAGCTGGAGCCATCCTGCAGCCCCAAGTCAGGATTTATCCTTTTAATGGTTTTTGTAGAAAGCCTGGCAGCTGGGGACCTGGCCATGGCCCCTGGGCTGCAGGACAGTGAAGGTACAAATGAGGGCCCCTTCAGGGCAGTACTAGACATCTGGCTAGGAGGGGTCTCTGAAAGGTTCCTGGCAGCCTAGGGTGAGCTGTGAGCAAAACAGTGCAGGAAGTCACTGTCACTGTCACTGGAGAGGTAACGTGGGTTCCCAGGACAAGGAAGAGAGAGCAGGGGCTGGAAAAGGCCTGCCTGGCCTAGGACTAAGGGGGCATCTATCAAGCAAGGAGCTCAGGGTTGAAGCGTGGGGGAGGCGTTCTGTAAATCAAGAGCAGCTGAATTAGGGTCGTGAGGTTGGGTGAGACTTCAATGGTCCTGGGACATTCTGGTTGCTAAGAGGACTGGGTAAGGCCTTGATGGGGGAGGGTGGGATCTCGGCAGCCTCTACTTGGGTGCCATCCACGCAAGGGAACATATTTGGGGGAGGGAAAGGTCCAAGAGCTGTTTCCACAGAAGCCGAGTTCTATGAGCCCAGTATGGTGCAGACCTGAGTGGGGGAAAGGGTTCCTGGCAAGTGTGGTGGCCATGCCGGGTGGACAGAGAGGCATGCATACCACTTTTCCTAGGGTGGGGAAATAGGGCGGGAGCCAGGAGAGGTTAACCTGCAGCAGAAGGGCCTCACAGACACAAGGACAAAATCACACACTCACACCAGTGCGTGTGCGCGTGCGCACACACACACACACACACACACACACACACACACACACACACGCACGCACACCTGCATATACAGATAATAAGCATAACAGGACATGACTGCACGTGCACGTGCACACAGTGTGCACAGTCTTAGGTACGAGCCCACAGAAGTCAGGGCCCAGGCAAGCCGGTGAGCATCAGCATGGATCATTCACTCACGGCAGGCAGTTCCCGTTAGCCGGGCTGCAGCGCTGGGCAGCCCGCCAGCCACACACAGGTCAGACAGACGCGAGTCACTGCTGGGAAAGAGCCCTGGCAGCCTCCTCCTGCCACTGCATGGGCCACAGCCCTGCCTTGGTGGGACACAAGTCTCACCCTCTCCTTGGAGAAATGTCCTGGATGAAGGACAGACACTGCCTTGTCCCTGGGGATATGGGTCTCTGTGTTCCAGGGTACATCCCTGTGTCTGCTGGGAAGGCTGGGAGGTCTCTGCCTGCCTGCCAATCCAGTGTGTCTGAATCCTGCTTCAGAGTCTGAGAGCAAGGGCCTTGGGAAAAGGTAGGTTTGTATCACCAAAAAGACCTTTGGGTGCAGACCCAGCTGTGTCCCTTGCTCTGGGCAATGTAAAGTGGTCTTAGGGTCCCAGACTCTGTGACATATTTGGATTGTCTAGCATGATCTGCCTGGGGCTGTGGTGGCTCCCATTAGCTTTGTGAGGAAGTATATGTGATCTAAGCTACCCAGGTGCAAACAGGACAGGCCCAATGATGTAATGTCAGGGGCATTGTACTAGGTAAGGGGTACCTGGTGTGCCAGCACCTTCCCACTTGACACTGTCAGTACAGGGGGTAGCATACTTAGGAGAGTTGTGCTTGGTAATGAGGCCCCCTTGAGACACCAGAGGTCCTCTTGAACTTCCTCCACTGGGCCTGTAGACCCTTGACCCAGTGAGAAGGTACCAGAATCTGGACATGTGTGGCCAGAGTCTCTGCATCTGCCTGGACGGGGCTTGAGAAAAGGACAAGGCAGCTCACTACCACAACCACTTGCAGCCCCGAGAGTCATTTCAGAGTTGGCTTAGGCCCCAGACCCAGGATGCAGGCAGGGCAGGAACCCAGGGGCTCTCCCTTCTCTTGCCTACTCCCAGACTCAGGGCTTGTTGGCAGATGCATCTCTGCCTGCCAGGAGCCAAGCACTAGAACTTCAGCTTGACTGTCAAGGCAAGGTGAGGACCTAACACGGGGACTCGAGCCGCCGCACTCCTGGAAGATCCCACTTAGGTGAGAGGCCAGACTACAGACAGTGAGAGGACC
The DNA here is from genome assembly GCF_000001635.26 of Mus musculus. Classification (NCBI taxonomy): domain Eukaryota; kingdom Metazoa; phylum Chordata; class Mammalia; order Rodentia; family Muridae; genus Mus; species Mus musculus. Next base: position 112,805,293 of record NC_000078.6, read on the forward strand.
AGACACTTTGGGGCATCTCCCTAAAGAGCTATCCACCTCGGGGAAGAGCCACAGACAGAAAAACAAAACCATACATACACCACAGGACACCTTGGATCTGTCCCAGTACACACAGACAGGCACACATACTCCTGTGTATACACTCAGGTGCATGTGTATACAGGTATGTACAGAATACAGGGGGGCTACTGCTCACTCCTGAGCAGTGCTCCTGGGGCCTCACGGGCTGTGCTTCGCTCTCTATGCCTTTGGAAGATCTTGTCCTAGAGGCCAGGCTGCACCTATCTGGGTGGACCAGCCGAGAGTCAGCCTTTGCTCCCAGGGCCCAGTTAGACTTGCCCATCACTGGTAGAATTCAGAGACCGAAACCTAGACCTGGGGTCACAGTGAACAGGAACGGGGGAGGAAGGTGTGTGTGGTGGGGAACCTGCTATGTTCCGTCTACTGTCCCTTCCCCCACTCTAAAGCCTGGCCATCTTCTGCTGCAGAGCAATGTGCTGCCAGGAGTTCCCGGCACCACACTCCAGCCCCAGCCTCCTCCCTGTGTTCTCCTCTGGAGACAGATGCCCTGCTGGGGAAAGCTCCTGTGGCCAAGTCTAGCTCAGGAATTGATACCCCCTGCCCAGCATGTGGGGAAATGACCCAACTCACAGCCACAGCCAGTACACAAAGGCTTCTCACCACCACCCCTTCTAAACATCAACTCAGGGGTGCTATGTAGCTCTGTAATACCCCATGATCTTCCACCACCACCAAAGCTGGACCCTTGGGGGGGGCTGGAGGTCCAGAGGGGGTTGGGCCTGATATGGTTGTGGCTGCCTCGCTCACTGCCACCACCCACCTGCCTGACCCGATGCTCCACTGCCTCTCCCGAAAAGCTGGCCGTGATGCCCAGAGCATCAATGATTGATGCATCCTGCAGCAGCCGCAGCAGCATGGCAAAAATAGTTTTGCTATCATCATGGCCCTGCCCCACCCTAGCCCACAGGCATGCAGGAGGTGGTGGCATCTGTGACCACTCTTCCCACAAGTCACCCTGCCTACTTCAGTCCTTCCCTCGCCTGCAGGCTCCAAGCCTGCAGGTCCACAGTGGGAGGCCCTTGCCCAGAGTCCCACCACCCCAGTTCCCTGAACACAGGGGCCCTGCCTCCATCTGCTTCATCTTCCCCAGTGCTGAATATCTGTCTGGTCTGGGCATGGCCCCTAGGTCCTTCCTATCCCTGTGTCCATGTAGCTCAGAACACAGCCGGGATTAGGAAGTAGGGAGTTGGAGGGGCATATTGGGGTGCCCTGCTGCCCCTAAAGGAGTAGACTAAGCAGGCCAACCCGGCACTTGGGCAGCTCCGGACTGGCCCTACGGCCCAGAAACCACAGGTGCAGAGACAGGGATGTGACCCCTGCCACCTCACGGGAAGATCCCTGTGACTTCTAGGACAGCTTCTTCAACCAGTCCTTAGTGTCAGGTGACCTGGGAGCCACCAGGTTGACTGTAGGCTTTGGGCACAGCAGCACCACCCTGGGGCAGAAGAACTCGGGGGAAGAGAGGGAGGGACAAGTGAGGGATTAGAAGTCGGTCAGGGCTCCTTCCCCCAGCACACTGGCTCTGCCCCTTCACGGCCACTCAGGACTCACAGCCCAGCTGCTCACACCCTGACATTAGGCCCCTCTACCCTCTGGCCCACCCTGCTCTACAGATCCAAGTAGAGCCACTGCCTCCTTTGCCCACCTATCTGGGCTGTCTGACCTCCTTCAGTCACTATTAGGCACCAACGTTAAATTTGCCTCTGTCCATTCAGGGCAGCATCTTTTCAGTAAGGTCCCCAGGGTGCACCGAGGTCTATCAGTTTACCATGTTTGCTATGAAAAAATATCACAGACTGGGCTAGAATGACATGCGCTCACTCTGCCTATCCGGGATGCTGGCATGGTTGCTGCCCTGAGTCTTGGGGACACTGCTAGGATCTTCACACACCTCTCTCCACCCGTCTCTCTTGTCTTCCCTCCTTCTAGACAGGGTCTCACCATTTAGTCCAGGCTAGTCTCAGACTCACCATGTAGCTTAGGCTGGCCTCTAACTTTTGATCCTCCTGCCTCATCTTTTCCAGGGCTGGTGTGCCAGGCCTATGCCACCATACCCAGCTTTCTCACCTCTTTAGTTTCATACAGAACACCCCTCCCTTTTTTAAGGTCTCATATTCATGGCTTCTGGATTTTATGACGTGGATATCTTTGGGGACCATCATTCAGCTCAGTGGTCACACAGATCACCCCAACGTGGACTCAGAAGAACTGGAATCGTTCTGGAAGTCTTGCTTCAGAGCTGAAAGCGAGACAGACATGAGGAGACACTAAAGGTGGGAAGACCCGCTGCAGCCCAGTCCTTTGCCACTGTGTGTCCCACTGTGGGCCCAGGCCTCAGTTTTCCTGTCCTTCCAGCTCCCCAGACGTCAAAGTCAGCAAGGGCAGCAGGTGAGGGGAACTGGAGCCTTGGGAACGGACCGAGAGCAGGACCTGCTGGGTCAGAGTGAGGCAAACAAGCCAGTGTCTGTAAACACAGACTGTGTCTGCACCATCCTACCGGGCCACTGGGAAAGCTGGGAATAGCTGCACCAAGCCATGGTCCTGAGCTCTCTGCCCGCAAGCCTCAGTGAACAGTGCCAGGCTCGTCTGCCCAGGGGAATGGGGAAGGCTGTGGTCCAAGATGCAGCGAATGATCTCATCTTGTCACTTTTAAATCAAATTTTCCAGTAGTTCTCCTGAGGAGGCAGGGGATGAGGGACTGCATAATTCATGCAAAGGACAGAGCAGGGCCTAGGGAAGTCCAGGGGGAAATCTGAGTATAGAGGAAGGGGCTGAAGTTGGGTTTAGATGCAGGCCTGACCCACCTCTTTCTCAGGGGAGGTTGTTAATGGCTGCTAGTCTAGGGTGACTTGGATAAAGATGTGACAGGCTGAAGGCTGACTTCATGAAGCTCAGGATGGGGACATATGGAAAGGGCCAAGGATTTCTGTGGCTGGGGCTGGGAGAGGGGCAAGGTTAGTTCATCAGGGCCCTGCAGGGGCCTGTGAGTCTCTGCCTGTCCATGACCAAGACTGACCCTGCTCCGCCTTGGGTCCGGCTGGTGACCCGGCCCAGACTGTGAGCACACGAGGCAGGGCAGTGGCTCTCCTACTCTGCAGGCAGTAGACGCTCATTCTTGCAGAAGGGAATGTGATCTGGAACTGAACTAAATCAGGTAGACAGAGTTTTCCCCATAGCTTCCAGACTTGAGAAAGCATCCAATAGGAGAGCAAGGAACCAGGGCCGGAGGGTGTGGGATGAGGGGCCAGTACCGTGGCAGTGGCCTTACTCCAGGGCCAGGTATGCGACTGCAAGGGACATATCGGACACAGAGGCACTGGGCGCCATAATAAAAAGAGAACTGCTCCCACCGATATTTGTAGGGCGGGGGAGGCAGAAAGACCAGTCACGATAGCAGGCTGGGACCCACTGCAGAGCTGCCAGCATCCTCCAGTCCGCAGCAACATAAGTGGTAGTCGGGAGAGGATGGGCATGGGCGGGGCGCTGTTGGCCACGCCACACGGTGGCGTGCTGACGACACTTAAAGCACGCCGGAAGCCTGCTGGCACGCATCGTTGCCGGGCAACGCGCGGCGCTGGTTGCCGGCTAAGCTGGCTGTAGTATCTCCCCGCCGGGCGCCGGGAGGCGCGTCGCGGCGGCGAAGGTGGGTGCGCGCCTTGCGGGCCTCTGGGAGCTCGGGACCCCCTCCGTCTGCGCCTGGGACCTGGTCCCGGAGCCCGCGAGACTCCCGTCTGGGACGCGATCCCCGAGCTCCCTGCCCTCAGCCTCCGGCCTCGCAGACCGGGTTCTGCAGCTCATCCACCAGGACTTGCGTCTGCCCACAGGCCCTCCTTCGCCTCACTTGTTTGGCCCTAGGATACGCCCCCGTGCCGGACTAGTCATCCGCGAGTGCCAGGAGGGGTCGACTCCACGGAGGCACGTGAACACTCCCAGGAAGCCCTGGGCAACTCCAGCTCAGCCGCTGCATGTTTTTTGAGCAGCTTTCCTTCGGGTCGGCTGGCCTGGCTACACCAAGATGCAAGGCGGGCAGGAGGTGGGGAGAGAGTCAGTGAGTGACCTCGCAGAGGAGCCTGGAGAGGGGTCCCCCCACCAGACAGCTAGAGGACAGAGTGGTGATGGTTTGGAACGGAGGCGGATCTGCTGCGACGGTCCCGTGGTTCTGCCGGACACGAACGCTAACAGCTCCAGGCTGGATGAGGGTCTTCCCACCAGCTGTCCACACCCGGGGGAGCTCAGCGGCGGGTGGGGAGAGTTCGAAGGCTTCCGGGAGTCTTCAGCTAAGTCGGAGCAGTTTTCTCAGTCTTTTGAACTCCTGGGGAGAGCCACGGAATGTCAGCCGCTGAGAACCCCTTCAGTCCCCGAAGAGGGCAGTTCTTGCCAGGTGCAGCAGGGTGGACCCTGGGTGACAGGAACTGCTGCTGGCCCATCTTCAGAGGTATTTCCGTGGTTGAGTGGGAAGTATTTTGTCATTAGACTTTGCCCAAGTCTCTGTGCCCTGGGAATGTGGGGGTTTGGCTAGCCTTCTCTTCTCACCTAGTTTGTCTTTTGCTGTGTGGTTGGCTGTCCTCTGCTTAAAAGGAGGACAAGGAAGCTGGGCACCACCCGCCTTTAATCCCAGCACTCAAGAGGCAGAGGCAGGCGAATCTCCAAGTTCGAGGCCAGCCTGGTCTACAGAGTGAGTTCCAGGACAGCCAGGGCTACACAGAGGAACCTAATCTTGAAAAACAAACTAAAAAGGGGGGGGGGGGGAGGACAAGGAACAGAGGGCTTGGTCAGGGGACTGACATAGGGTCCCACACAGCCCTGAGAGCTGACCACACCTTTGCCTCCTCCACTGCCTCGGAGCCATTCCCCTCAGTGGCTCACCCCAAACACAGATGAGGATAAATAGAAAGAGGTGGGGGCAGGGTAGCCTGCTGTGAGGGCCACTCCTCCTGCAGTCAGCGCTTTAACATTCTTTCTAAAGCGAGCACTTTCTCCACCTTGGTTGAAGTGTTAGAAAATATCTGTGCATGGTGGGAAGTTTACAGAAAACACTGGATGAGTGTAGGAAAGCGTACCCAGCTGAGCTGCAGACCACAGGCACAGGGGACACTCACACAAAACCCAAACGCCTGCCAGCCCCCCCCCCGCCTCTGCCACCACCTGATTCAGACTGTCAGACTGTCCACCCCACCCCACCTGACTCACAGCCTTCCACAGTGAAGTCCTGTTTCCCACTGGCGTTCACACAGACTTCTCAGCACCTCAACACGGAAACAGGGACAGTGTTCCCCACGTGTCCCCGACAGGGTTTTAGATGTGCGAGCCTGTGGTTTTTCACTGTGTTTTACATAGCCTGGAGATTCTGAGTAGTGGTGTCGTCGGTCGTCAGTGACGGCAACACCAACCGAGCACGCAGCCAGGGACTAAATACACTTATGTTAGAGTGGAGTATTTGGGACAAGGTGACCTAATGTATGTACGTTGCTCCTAACCTTGGGACGTTCCTCCTTTCCAGTCCATTCCCAGCTATGAGAAGGTTTTTAGGCTTGCGTTTCAAGAAGTCGCCGTGGAACAGGCTCCTGAAGACGTTTGCTCCCTGGACCATTTCTTGGAAAGAAGCAATGAAGGGGCTGCATCTGTGCCGAGACTCTGGTAATGAACTTAGCTCGGAACTGCGCCGTGGCGCTGTGGCTGCGTTTCTTGTGTGCTAATGTGGTTTCACAAAGCTTTTTTGGTTGTTCCTAGAGGGTGCAGTGTCCCCGTGGCCACCTGTGGGCCACAGCATTCCAGAGGGACTGGCAGCAGAGATGAATACTGCAGTCGTGCCCCTGGTGTGGCCTCTCAGGGCTGCTGTTAGCGACTTGGCTCAGTGGTCCCTGACACCCTAATGGCCCTCAGCCACAGTCATAGGAAACAGCTCAGGACAGCCACTGACCTTCAGGGTTATCTTGTGTGTGCCTCGGGAGAAAGTCACACGTCGTCGTGTTTGACTGGCCATGGTAGGGACATGCTCTCAGCTGACAGTAGCAATGTTAAGGGCCTGACAAAAGAGATTGTCTTGAGGCACTGAGTGAGCAGAAGGTAGGGTGAGAAGGCTTTCTGTCACCCAGGGCCCAGGGAAAACTGGCTGGTATGCTTCAGGGTCTCTGCACACTCCGAGCAGGCCCGGGCATTTTTAGAACCTTGTCACACTCTGGGCTCTTGTCATATCTATTTTGACCACCATGCAGGGCCAACCCAGAACCTGCCCAGGAGACTCTCCACAGGGGCCCAAAGGCCTTGACCAACAGTGCCTGGCTGTCTGGTGCTCCCATAAAGCATAGCCTATGGGGAGAGCCCCAGCAGGCTAGTCGTGGCTGTGCCGTGGACAAGTTCTTCAGAGGCCCAAGGTGGCCCAGGTGTCAGGCTTGGCAAGGCTAGGCACTGGGACAGGAGGATGGGTATTGCTTTAGGGTGGAACACTCTTGTATGTTCAGAAACACTTGAGTGTTTGGAAAAAGGAGGGAACCCAGCATTTGGCACCCTGCGGCCCACAGTACTCACAGGGCCACGATTCAGGCTCCTCTGTGTGTTTCCTCATTGAGTCATCCTAGCTCGTGAGCATCTAATGTGGGACCGGCACGGCGGTAGGCACTTGCTTGAACCACACCAGTGGATCTGGCCTCCGGCCTTCTCCGAGAAGATACATAGGCAGGGCACATGTGAGAGATAAGAGGAAAGACAGGTTGATAGTGAACGTTGGGTTAACGAGAGCCAGGGCTGGGCTGGAGGGATTGTTTTGGAAGACTTTGAGGCACCCTGTCGTGACTGTATCTTTCTCCCAGTTCTGAATCTAGGAAGCTCTGGAGAGCCCTGCAGAACACCGACACTGCGTCTGCTTCGAGGTGTCTCTGGGGCGAATCTCACTGTCGGGAAAACCTCCTTCCTGTGCTTGGTGTAGACGCTGCTCAGAAGGTAAGGAGGCCTGGGTCGGGTGGCAGCCAGGCTCTGCTTGCTGCAGAGACGCACCAGGCAAAGTAACTGGAGGCGAGAAACGATTTATGTTGGCTCACTTTTTAGCAACTTCAGCCTGTGGTGGGGTTCCATGTTTCTGGGCCTGTGCTGAGATGAAAGGTGTCATAGAAAGGAAGTGTCAGAGTGGACAGAAAGCAGAGGAACAGTAACGGGTTGCTGTGACAATAGCAATCAGAGGCAAGCTGTAGCCCTCAAGGACACACCACCCATGCTGCACGTCCTTCAGCCAGAATTAGGCCTAAAACTCCCTTCCCTTGTTAGTAATGCTGGTGGATCATGAGCCCACTGGTGGATTAATGCAGCGAATACCATGCACGAGGAAGGAGCCCTCAGGATCCGATCACTTCTGAAAAGCCATCAGCTGACCACTAGCCCCCACCATGGAAGCCTGTGGGAATCTCTTCCTATTTAAGAAATGGCCACAGAGAGGTAGAGACTGCCCTGTGCCAGCCACACTAGCATGACACACTTGTGACAGGGCAGGGTGATGTCGGACAGAGAGTCTCTGTAGTGGGGATACCTGCCTGCTCTCAGCACTGGGAAGACCATCTTACACAAGCTCTCGGTATCACTCACTTCTCAGAATGAGACTGGAACACGGTGAGACGGCGGTGGGGTGTCCTGCCTCTCTTGAGTAGCATGCTATCCTTAGATGTGTGCAGGACCCCACAGGAGTCTACACCAACAGGCATGAGGGAGGAGACAGGGTGCATGTGGGAGGAGAGAGGGTGCATGTGGGCCAGCGAAAGTGGAAAGAAGGGATGGCTGGGTCACAGAATGCCAGGAAGTGCTACCGTGTGGGTGGAGGAGGATAGGCAGGAGCCCGGGTGCCTGCTCACAGGTAGTGTATGTAGGGCCAGGGTGGGGGGGGGGTGAGGGCAAGTTCTATATGAATATGTGGCATATGTGGGATTGGGCACGTTTGAGACACCCAAAGCAACGTGATGGGTTGACTTGGTGTTTACCTGAGAGGTCCCTTAGGTGGGGTTCGAAGCCACCAGGTGACCCCCCCTAGACATACAGTGGTCCCAAGAAGAAACCCTGATGCCTGAGGTAGGAGCCAGCCAAGATCAGGGCAGAGCAGCAGGAGAGAAAGGCTTAAGAAGTGGCCAGAGGACAGCGGTAGACAATGGTCAGTGAAGCGTGAGCGTCCACAGGCCATGCTCCTGAGTTTCCAGAGCTGTTCCACCTCAGAGCAAGGCTGTCTGCCAGAAGTCAGGGGGCAAAAGTCTTTTCGTTCTTAAAAATTATGCGAAGCTTTAAATAGGGAAACTTGAGACTGAGAAGGGAGGCAGCTCGAGGGCAACAATGAGGACTGGTTACCTTGTCAGCCCAGGCCACCAGGCTAGTGAGGAGCTGGGAGGAGAGAAGAACGCTCCCCAAGCCCCTGCCACCCACACCCCACCTAGGAGGTCAGCCTGGCCTTGTGATGCAGGAAAAAATTGAACCTGCAGGCTGGGAAGCAGGGTTGCTGAGTAGCAGGCTCCAGAGGACAGCTGCAGGCAATTGGTCTTCCTGTAGATGAGGCGGCTGTGGGGACATTCTGTTGAGCGGCGTCTTAGTCCTTTCCCTGCTGCTGTAACAAAATACCTGAGACCAGACCGTTTATAACATTCCCACGTTTGTGTGGCTCATAGCTCTGGAGGCTGGAAGTCCTTAAACATGGTGCTAGCACCTGCTGCAGCTACTTGCTCCCCTATAACAGGGCTCAGCAGCATGAGGTGAGACCCAGCAGGCATGCCAGCCCTTGTCACTGTGCTCAGAAAGGCATTAATGCCACCACGGAGGCAGCGTTCTGATGACCTCACTAAGCCTAATTACTTCCCAAAGCTCCCTCTAAATGCAGTTGACTTAGGAACTCAGTTGACAACACCTCAGTTTTTAGAGGCGCCTTCAAGCCACAGCTGGAAGGCTGAGGAGCACCCCAGTTCTGGGGGGCCCATGAGCCAGGGGGTGTTCAGCAGGCAGCAGGCAAGGCTGGGAGGGAGGCAATGGGCCTGGCCCCCGAGGAACCCAAGGCGCCCAGAATCAAGGCTACTGCTCTTTTGAAAGGAAAGTGGTGGTGCTGTAACAGAGGTCTCTCTCCTTAGAGCCCCCCTGGAGGCCAGGGTCATGTCCTGGAAGGTTCTGACTTGAGAAAACCTGAAGAGCTGCTGGCTGTCAGCGGTTTCCACCTGCACCACTGCAAAGCCCTGATTCAGACCAAGGTGAGCGTGGTCAGACCCCGTTCGCCAGTGTGTTAGGGACCGAGAGCACCCGAGGACAGAGGGATGGGGGTCGAGAGGCCAGCATGCCTGTCACTGACTCGGGTAGAGGCTGGCAGGGCACCTACAGGATCTGAGGAGCGGCTCTTCTCTCAGGCTGAGAGTCCTTCTACAGCCAGCCCATGAAATGATCCCAGCAGGGCCCAGCAGGGATAGAGCTGTGAATAGGAGTGGGGCCTCGTTCCTGCCCCTCTCTTACCAGGGAGGGAGAGCAGGCCTGTCTGGACCTGAATCTTCTGCTCGTGAACCAGGCATTTCAGGAAGGGCTCTGTGTGCGCCCAGGAGAAACTGCGGAGGCAGTGGCCGGAGGCTGTGCACAGGATCTGCTTTGGAGTGCTGCAGGGAGGGGAGGGAAGGAAGGGGGGATGGAGGAGGGTACAGTCCTGAGAGTCTTGTGGAAAGCCACGTCAAGTTAGTGTGGTACCCCCCTCCCCCCACCCCTCACTGAGGCGGGCTGCAGCCTTGGTTGATATTATGGGGCCAGATTATGGGTTCTGTGGCACTCAAGAAAAGGCACTGTTATGAACTAACGGCACGATGCCAGAGGCGCCAGAAGCCTGTCTGTCAGCTTTGTAGAAGGACGAATCTCTGAAGGAAGGTTGCAGCAACCTTTGGGCAGCAGGACATTTAGAATGTTTAACCTTCACCATAGTACCTGGGGCAGTGCCTAGCAGCAGCTCTGAGGGATCCACCAGGGGCAGCTGGAGGACTCTTGTGGCTCTGACCTCAGCCCTCTCCGCCTGGATGAGTCTCTGGTTGAACTGAACACAGAAACCCAGGAAGAGCTGAGGGGCTCCAGGGTGTGCGGTGCACCTCAGGAGGAGCATGCTGGGGGGCTCCGGGGTGTACGGTACACCTCTCCAGGTCTCTCTGGTGTCACACACTTGTACCTGATGACCACTTTCCTCTCAGCTCTCAGGGACGTCCAGTAGCAGACAGGGCAGCCTGATTACCTACAGCCTGTTTCTGAAGACACCGCTCCAAGGGAACGGGCGCTACATCACCATTCCACAAAAAAAGATCTTTACTCCACGCAACCTGAAAATGGCATTCTTTAATAATGATGTCTGCTAAAAACAGGAGTACTTTGTACCTTTATGAGATGTTTTACATTTTCTTACTGGCTTGCTTTGGTACTAGAACTTGAGAATTCTGTGGCACTGTTTCCCAGTTCCATGTTAGTTTCCTAGGACCTCTGTCAAACTACCGTATAACACGTGCTCAGGTCTGATAGGGAGCACCGATGATAAGGGGCAGAGCCAGTCTCCATGGAGTTTCTGGGGACACTGTAGGCTGGTACCAGGTACCTGTTGACCCCTGCGTGGCTCACAGTTGGATCCATGAGTTCAGAAGTCAGAAGATAGCTGCTGATCACTTGCAGGAACATGACCTGGCCCTCCCCCGTGCTGTTTCCTGGGGTGTTATACCTATCTTTCTCTGTGTTGGATCCTCACCCAGCAGCCTCGGGGACAAGCTTCCCTCTGAGTGGGAGGGTGGGAGGACACACTGGGTGTCCCTTGGTCATCTGCTGAGACAAGGGTTTTACTCCAGAGGCATACACAAGCAGGCAGTGCTGCATTTTGTAAACTTTTATTAAAAAGAACTGTGTAAGCCTGTGTGTTTTTGTTGACTCATTAGCTCTTGGAGAGGCTATGGTGGGACTGACTTGCTCAGAAGATACCAGCTTCACTATTGACTGAACTGACCCAGTTGTCCAGAACTAGAGAACAGCCCAGACAGGAGGGCACACGGAGTGTTGGAACTGCTGCTGTCAGGAGGGGAAAATGAAATGCCACTGGTGCTTCTGCCCTTGCAGGCAGCCACCACTAGGTGGCATCTAGTTTGAGGCTTATACCAAAAGGATAACCTGTTGTTTATTTTGGGGAAGCAGGTGTTTGATTGGGTTTGGGTTTGGGGGTGCCAGGTGTTTAGGAGAGAAAGCTGCTTTAACTCCGTTTTCAGAAAGCAGCACTGACCAGGCAGGGCAAGCAGCAGCTGCAGCTTCCCCAGAGGTACTGCTGTCTGCGAAGGAAACAGCGAGCAAGTTAGGCTATCCAGAAGAAGGAAGAAAACAAGAAAAAAGGCTTCTCACAAAGCATGCAAGTGGCCGGCCATTGGGCACACGAAGTCCGTGCTTGCCGTCAGTCACCGTAGAGAAATGCAGTCAGGCAGTCAAGCATCCAGACTCCCGTTGGGATAAAGATGAGCTGGCAAGACCACCAAGAGATGCAAATTAGAACAACTATTGTGGGAAACAGTATAGATTCTCTCCCAAAATTATAAACAACTACCATGTGACCCAGAATTCCTGCTGCTAGGGATCTATATAAAGGAGATGGGATCTCTCCGTGGAAGAACTAGTACCAAGTTTACTGCAGCCTGGCTTACAGTGTCCAAGACGATGTCATCTGGGTGTCCTGTGATGGGGGAGTAGAGTAAGCCAGGTGCAGAGACAAGCACATGACTCCTTCAGTGGACTCTTAAAATGTGAAATTCTTGCCGGGCGTGGTGGCGCACGCCTTTAATCTCAGCACTCAGGAAGCAGAGGCAGGTGGATTTCTGAGTTCGAGGCCAGCCTGGTCTACAATGTGAGTTCCAGGACAGCCAGGGCTATACAGAGAAACCCTGTCTCGGAAAAAAAAAGTGAAATTCTTAAGGCTGAGAGGCTGGCAGTCAGCAGGGCCTAGTGGAAAACGGGGGTGTCAGCCGAGGTACAGCCTCAGGTCAACAGTCAGCAAGACACTTACAGCGACTACTGAGAGCAGCTTCCCACTGACTTAGGAAGCTGGGCATGGTGGTACTCGCCTTTAATCCCAGCACTGGAAGGCAGGGGGAAGTGGGTCTGAGGACAGCCAACTCTACAGAGCAAATTGCAGGAAAATTGGGGCTATGCAGAGAAACACTGTTATTATGATGGTTTGTATATGCTTGGCCCAGGGAGTGGCACTATTAGGAGGTGTGGCCTTGTTGGAGTAGGTGTGTCACTGTGGGCATGGGCTGTAAGACCCTCACCCTAGCTGCCTAGAGGAGGTCTTCTCCTAGCAGCCTTCAGATGAAGATGTAGAACTCTCAGCTCCTCCTGCACCATGCCTGCCTGGACACTGCCACGGTCTTGCTTTGATGATAATGGACTGAACCTCTGAACCTGGAACCAATGAAAGGTTGTCCTTATAAGAGTTGCCTTGGTCATGGTGTCTGTTCACAGCAGTAAAACTCTAACACAACTGTCTTTTAGAAAATTATATACATATATTCTCAGAAATGACTGAAAAGATTTTAAGTGTTCTCATTTTTCAAGTAATAACCGCTGAGGTAATGCCTTTGATCACCACCAGCTTCATATAGCTATCCCAGATATCTGAAAACATCATACATGCCATAAGTGTATGCAATTTCTGTCTACTAAAGCAGGAATGAACAAGTTAAGCCAGAGCACCCTGCAAGTGCTCTGAAATGCTCCCTGCTCTCGAGAGGTGAAGCTGCCCAGAGCATCCTAGAGAAACATGACTGAGAGACAGGGTGCCCCTGCCAACACTGGAAAGCAACAAGTCCTCAGTGCCCTTGTCCTTCCTCACCAAGAACTGGGATTTGATGCACTGGAGGAACCAGGACCCCAGCCTCACCCAGGCTCTGGGCAAACAGGAGGAAAGAGGCCTAGATTCGAGGCTTACTCGACTGTTGGCTTTGCTTTGGGTATTGCACACCCTGATTCCTGTTCCTACCTTCTGCCCTCTTCAGCATGGTGACTTGTCCTGTTTCATGGCAAGCTGAAAGGGCAGGGTGGAACTTTGGAAGAACCTGAGTCTGAGCCTACTGAGGGCCATCTTCTAGGCTAGCTTGCTTCAGCTCAGGGGCAGCAGGGACCTCATCTTGGTTTGTGTCCTGCACTTTGATTTGTCCCAACCGACAGGGTCAGCAGTAAGGCAACATACATGGAGCCCTAGAATGGGAGCATGTTGGAAGGTAGGAGTCAGCTCAATAGTGGTGTGCCTCACAGTCAAGTGTTCTTTCCAGACAGGGTCTCTGTAGCCCTGGCTGTCCTGGCACTCACTCTGTAGACCAGGGAGTCAAGTGTTCTTATTCTAGCAGTGTTCTGCTCACCTCAACGAAGATATCCAGGAGTTAACACGGGACCCCTCTTCAGAAACGTCCTACCTCTAAGACCATACATCAAAGTCAACTGTGTAGAGGGAGGTGGGCAGGAACCCAAGGAGAGGTGGCAGATGCAGTTCATATACTTGACACATCCCTTCTCCCTCTGAACCCTTCCTTCCCAGTCTTCTTCCTAGTTACATGTCCTTTAAAAAAAAAAAGTGACCTAGTCTAATTAGGTTGTATGCAAATGTGTGGGCAGAAATGTTATTGGAGAATGGGGACCACCGTATCAGTGGTAACACCACTCAACAACCTAACTTTGATTAGATCTTCAGAGGGGTAGGATACTACCCTATCTCTGATGAAAAATGTTGTGGGGTCCAATCTTGAACACATTTGGGATACTTTTCGAGGTACATGCAGTACTGAGCAAGAAAGGCCGGGACAGCTCAGCAGGAGCACCGATGTTCCTGGTCTGCTGACCAAATGGTTACTCAAGAGGCATACTGGCCAGTGTTCCTTCCATGGGCCCTGCTTGGTATTACCTAAGTTAGTCCTGAATTTTTGGCAATCCTCTTGCTTCTCAAGTGCTGGGATTTTTGCAGTGCATTCCTAGTTAAGCATTTGTAAACAAAGCAAACACATGGAAAGTCTGCTCCTAGTCATCAAATTTGTATCTATCCTAAAAATGTCACATGCATGATTAAACCTGGCAGGAGGTGCCTAGGAAACTCAGCAATTATAAGCTGGAGCTCACTGCCTTCCAAAGTCCACATTTACTATCCAGGAAGAAAACTGAAGGCAGCAGGGCGAAGAGGCCTTGGCGAGGCTGGTCACTACCTCCCAGCACTTCCTAAAAGCAGCATCTTAAAAGCTGACATGCAGCCTGGTGTGGTGGTGCACGCCGTTAATCCCAGCACTCGGGAGGCAGAGGCAGGCGATTTCTGAGTTCAAGGCCAGCCTGGACTACAGAGTGAGTTCCAGGACAAGTTGGCATGCCTCGTTCTCCGAAGATCTTACTTTTACGAGAAGCAGAAATGCTTCAAACAAGCAAATATAGCTTTAGGGCCACCGGGATTGTTCAGCTGAAATGAGTTCCATCCCTGGGCTCAGAGGAAAGGTTGACTTAGCAAGTTGTCCTTTGACCTCCACACAGGCATAAATAAAACGTTAAAAGAAAACTCCTGCTTTAGGCTTATTAGTAGACCACTTTAAACTAGCTTTGATAAAGGAGAAAGCCTTAGGACTGCTCACAGACCTGGGGATGAGCCAGTCTGTTCTGTTCCTTCAGACCCCCTAGGCCCAGGGAAGGCAAGCAGGGGCTGAAAGGGAAGGGAGAATTTTGCCTTGGGAGCCATAAGGTCAGGAAAATAACCCCATTGCCTGTTTACCACAAAAAGTTTGTCTACATTACAAAGCATATAAAATGCCAAAACCACACAGGATAGAGCAAGCTCACTTGAAGGATTAAGATAGAAAAAAAAGGCTCCTAACACATTCCATTTGCTGGATACTTTTAATAAAGTGAGGTTTACATTGTTGATATTGAAGCACATATAAAATAAAACCTTAGGCTCAGGTTGGGAAGTCCAAAAAAAGCACAAGAGAAACAAAAAGGATACATGGGGTGGAGTCTGACAGTGCCGAGTACCAAGACTTTGAGATCCAAGCAGACAGCATAGGGGCCACCCCAGGGTGGAGGAGCCCTAAATCATATGGAGTCGGATTGTTTTTAACCTTAAAACGTCCAAGCACCATTTTAAAAGCAAGCAAGCACAGGTCACCGTCGTCCCCCCCAGCACACGTAGGACTGCACACCCTCTCTGAGCACAGGCCTGGGAGCCAGTGGTCTCCACGTACACACTTGACATGGAGCATGTGGTGCTGGGTGGTTCGGGCATGTCATGTCCTCATGTCACATGTGCTGGGCTGGGAACCAGACAGTGATGGCCAAGGACAAGACCTGCATAAGGCACTGCCTCACAGCAGTCCCTGAAGAACTGGTGTTGGGATTTCCAGGAGTAAGACCTTAGCTTTCAGTGGCATTTACATATAAATAGGCATAAATAAAGCCATCCTGCACACGGGGCTAGGAAGAGAGCTCCGATCCGCCAGAGCAGACCCAGTGAGGGGGCAGTGGAGCTGTGCATGGTTCTTTTCAAGCTCTACTAGAATGTAGACCATACTGGAGCCTCTCATGTAAACACCCGGCCGGCTACATTTACAGTTGCCTTGGGAGTGTAGAGACTCAGTAACAAAAGAAGTTTTCTATTTAAACCTTTAAAATGACACACCAATCGTATTTAGGTTATAAATGTTTCTAATGTAGCAGCAGAGGATGTTTGTAGAAAAAATATACTTTTAAGAAAATAGCTGAAAAAAATCTAAAGTATAAAAAGTTTAAAAAATATATCTTAAGACAAAATATTGCCCAAAAACATATAAAACTTAATTTTAGAAAGTTCACCTATCTAATTGAAAATAGACTAGACATAGCTGTGACACACCATCCTCCACAGTGAGTCCAATGTCACACAAAAGGATAATGAGCTCAAGAGCCAGAGCCCCTCTTAGGACAAGTGCTTATCTGTCTCTGGGTCACAACACACGTGAGCTCCATGGGGACTGGTGGCCTCACCCTTAGCCCACTGGGGTGGCCTCTCAGGTCTCCACCAGAATCTCTACCACATGGTCCAGCTCAGCCAGGTCAGACTTGCAAGTGGAACTGGGAGGAGGGGTGGCTGCAGCAAAGCCCTCAAGGCCATTGCAGAGACTGGACTTGGTCCCACTCATCATTCCTGTTAGCACTGTGTCCAGGTCATAGTAGGAGCTGTCCACATCTGAGAAGAGTTCCTCCACTGAACTGGAGTTTTTGTTCTCCAGGGTCTCAAATATCTGGTCCAGTGACTTCTGAAAGCTTCCCCTGTTTTCTTGTGGGCTGTCCATCTCCCAGAGGCTGCTCTGAGGGTTCCTTTGCCCTGGTGCTGAGCCAACGATGGGGAGCTCGGAAACCGAGTTTTGCAAGGGAGCATCTTCCAGTTCAGGAGCAGGGTGCTCTTCCTCAGCTCCCCTCACTGTACGACACAGGATCTCTGTGGACACCAGGCGTTCAACTGGTGCCCGATCTACATTCTGGGGTGCCATCCCATGCCACACACCATCCTGGCTCATTTCCTCCTGGATCTGCCGGACTGTGTTGGCGATGAGGACCGAGCGGCAGAGATTGGGCTCCACTAGCATGTGACAGAGCTGGAGCTTGACAAGGGACATGTCCAGGAGTGACTGTCGCTGCAGGCTATAGGAAGGGACAGTGCCAAAACCCTCTACTCCTTCTTCCTGGTCACCATATTTCCTCTTCAGCCCTCTAGCAAACATCCTGTCCTGTGAGAACCAAGAGAGACACCATTTAGTTAGCATACCTCAGCTTCCTGGCTTCCTGACAGCTAAAGAAGTGACAACACAGAAGTACCCGAGACACTATCTGAGAGGTTGCCTCAAGCAGAGCCGCTGCCACTGATAACAAAACTCAGTTGTAGCATAACTTTCATCAACAGATAAATGAACACAAATGAAAAATATGGTACTGTTACTTTGAGACAGTATCTTGCTACGTCACAGAGGCTGACAATGAGCTTGTGAGCCTCCTGCCTCAACCTCTCCAAATCTGAGATTAAAAGATGACACCACTACACCCAGTCATAAAAATGTCTTTTAAAGAGAACAAAAATCCAGGTATTGGGACAGGAACTCTGGTCTTTATACTTGTGTGACAACATCTTTCAGCTGCTGAGCCATCTCTCTAGTCCCTAAACATTTTTATTTTAAGTAATACATTTGAAATTAAATGCCAAGTTGTTCTTAACAGAATCTCCTAAATACATAAACTTTAGGATTTCTTTATAGCTACCTTTTCTTCTTTCAAAGTCACAGATCTTTATATAATTATGTGACCTTTAGTGTATCTGTTCCAGTGAAAGGGAAACTAAGATTCATGTAAAAACTTGTACAAAAATGCTTATAGTACTCTTACAGTTGCCGCAACCTGGAAACAATCCAGTTGAAATACCCAGGACTCCCACTGGAATTATGGGCCAGAGAAAAGGCAGGCAGTCTCCAGAGGCCACACCCAGGCAACTCCATCCTCCTCATATTCATGCAATGGCAAGACAAGGCACCAGCTGGCCAGAGGGGTGGGGACAGGAGATCTCAGGTGAGAGAACACGCCTAGACAAGTGTGGCCATAGTCCTTAGTTCCTAACATATCCCACACCAAGCTAAGTAAAAGAGGAGTGGTGTGGGAAATGTAGCCTAAAGTGGCTTTAAACATGAAGCTGATTTTTTTTAAATGAAAAGAAATACACTTTCATTACTTCTAATCCCTCTACTCTGGAGATGAATGCAGAAGGATTTCAAGAGAACAGCTGGTTAAACACAGATCCTTCAAGCACACCTAATACTACCACCAAAAAAGAAATGTCTGTATCGCAGTCATATTAGTTATTTTTCTGTTGCTATGATAGACTGCCCTGACAAGAAGCAACTTAGTTTGGGGTTTGCAGTGAAGAAGGGATACACTTGCAGCCAGCCCATCACACAGGAAAAGGGATACACTTGCAGTCCTTCACACAGGAAGAGCCAGGCAGTGGAACAGTGAGGCCAACCTGGCCTCAGGAAGCAGGGCGATCACGTGCCATCTGCACACAGGAAGCAGAGAGAAAGTAGGGCCAAGGTATAAATAAACTTCAAAGCCTGCCTCCAGTTTTACTTTCAGCAAGGCTCACATCTTAAAGGCTCCATAACCTCGAAGGCAGCACCATCATCTGGGGACAAGTGTTCAAATACAAACTACGTTTATTTATTTTTAAAGATTTTATGTGTGTAGGTATTTTGCCTGTGTGTCTGTCTGCACCATATGTGTACAGTGCCTGTGTAGGCCAAACAGGCTGTCAGATGCCATGGAAATGAAGTTACTCGAAGTTGTGAGTCGTCAAGTGGGTGCTGGGAAAACACTAGGTTCCCTGGAATAGCAGCCATGTTCTTAACCACCAAATCCCTCTAGCTCCAAATCCAATAAAAGTTTACCAAGCACTCGCCTGCCAGAGGCTCATGCTTTATACTTTCAGCACCCAGGAAACAGAGGCTGGCTTGGTCCAGGAAAGCCAGGACTTACTAGTTTCCTTGGTAGTAAGCTCCTCTCCTTCATTATAAGGTAGGCGATAATGCACACTCGTAAATGGCCAA
Source organism: Mus musculus (assembly GCF_000001635.26). Classification (NCBI taxonomy): domain Eukaryota; kingdom Metazoa; phylum Chordata; class Mammalia; order Rodentia; family Muridae; genus Mus; species Mus musculus. Next base: position 112,823,973 of record NC_000078.6, read on the forward strand.
AATACCAAGAATAAGGAACTGGTGAGTGCCTAGCCCTAAACCAGACACCTACATCAACACTCCCTGGCTCCAGGGCCCAGAGACATCCTGGGACCGGCCAGAAAGAATCACAGAGACAGATAATCAGGAGTTTTGTGAACTGCTGTCTGGACGCGGCCAGCTGCTACACACAGGAAAGCACAGCAGCTCAGTTGTGTGCACAGGACGGAAGCCCATTACATCTCTTTCATGAATGAGAGAAAGAAGTGGACACAAAAGGTAGCTGGGGGAGAGAGGAACTTTCTTTGGTGGTGTAGTCACCAAAGGTTAAATTGCCCTTGCTCCAGTAACTCCTACCCATGTTAACAAAAGCAACCCTGATTAAACTGAGGGTCATAAGACAAAAAACAAAAAAAATGAAAGATAAACATGCTTCAGAGACTCACACCTGGAGATGGCTCACAGTACACCAAAACCAGCAACACGTACTCATGAGCCCTGTATTCAAAAGGCAGGATCACTCGCATTAAAGGCCAGCCTGGGCTACACTAGCGTCCTGTCTTACTCCACAAATGGACAGCTTGGTCTGAGAGCAAAGTGTTTCTTTCTGTGTTCTAACTATCCCTAGGCCTAGGACTGGAAGCTTCTAGCCTCCATACAATCTAATCTTCCAAATTGACTGATTCAGTCCAGCTTCTTTCAGCTTCTAACTGAATTGCTCTGTTTGATCCTCATACTAACTTTGCCACTATGTTCTGATCTTCTGGCTCCTTCTCAACTTCCAACATGTTCTGTCTTTCCCTGTGTCTAGCTTGTTCTCTGCAACCTGCCTCTGTAAAATTACCATACACACATATCGCACCCCTCAGTGCTCAAGTAGCCTCTTTCCTGAGCTGTTCTCATGTGAATTGGGCGAATCTTACCTCCCATTCAACTCATCCTGTCAGATCTCTGATTCATCACTTTGTCTGCCCCTCAATTAGACATCACTTTCAAACATGGCTACTTCCATCTACAAAGTAACCTTACCTTTATTGTTAGGACTAAAGGTGTGTCCTAAGGGCTGGTCTATATTCCAGCTAGATCATATTGTAATCCAAGGTGTGTCTGCATTCCTAGACTGGATCACAGAGATCTAAAAGGTCTTTGGGTGGGATCCCTTGTCAGAGCAGTCATGTTGCTGGGTTAAAATCCCTCTATACCCCAAGTTCTTGTGCCTAAAAAAGAAGCCCAGAAGCACCCTAGAGCATGTGGTCTTACAAGAGAAAACACATAAATGCTGGCTGGAGCAGAGGAAACAACTCTGACCCATAATCTGCAATGACCAGCTCCCAAGACAGACCTACAAGAACAGCCTGGGAAACAGCAGGCTCTCCAGGACTCTAATCAGTAACAGCCCAACAAACACCCTATTAACCAGGATATAAAAAGCTAACAGCATCTCTGGTGCCATCTCAAGACTAACCAAAGAGGCAAATACTGACCACAGCCAATCACAGGATGTAAGAAATAAATTACAAAGCTGGGCAGGCTGGCAGCACTTGGGAGGCAGAGGCAGGCGGATTTCTGAGTTTGAGGCCAGCCTGGTCTACAGAGTGAGTTCCAGGACAGCCAGAGCTACACAGAGAAACCCTGTCTCGAAAAACCAAAATAAATTAAAAATTTAATTAATTAAAAAATAAATAAAGGTCTAATTTAAGTATGGTGTTTATTTAGGGCTAACTGGAGAATCAGAGACAAGTAGGAAGCACTGGGTTCCCTGTGTTTCCTGTGTAGTAGACAGCCCTGCTTCTCTAGGCCCTCTTAGTTCATTCTAAAGCTGGAAAGTTAATGTCTGCTATGTGACTGAGTCCACAGCAAGAAAAAGAGGGACTCTGGAGCCCCAGGATATCCATTAGATGAAGAGGTCACACTAGACAGGTGTGAAGATTTTATCTTTCTGGAGAACCAGTCGATTCGGAGACAAGGAGAGAATTGTAGTGTGTGGTGGTGTAACTAACTCTAACACCAAAGGCAGGTGGATCTCCATCAATTCAAGGGCAGCCTGGTCTACATACAAGCTCCAGGCCTGCCAAGGATACACAGTGAGATTCTCGTCTCAGAAAACGAAAAAGGCAGAAATTTTCACCAAGGACTTTAAAAAACATTTTTGTGCCAAACTGGGAAGCTATTTTTGCTGGCTGACATCTGTTTCTGCCAAATCATAAAATTAAAACTGCTTTACTTCTGCAAGTTTCGTAAATTTGCTTGTTACTCACAGGAGGTCTGTTTCTCATAGGAGATGTTCATCACCTAGTTAGCCCACCCCAGCCACCTCACTGCAAAGCTCTCCTCAAGGCTACTAGATAATGGTGAGAACTGGCCACAGAAGCCCTGCTACGCACACAGCCCCTGCCCATTCTCACTTGTTTAGCTGGTTATTTCCACAGCACACTAGACAGTCTCAAAGAGAACCAAAAAATCACAAAACAAAAATGTTCCACAAAGGCAGGTGTACGCCTTTAGTCCCAGCACTTTGGAGCCAGAGGCAGGCAGATTTCTGTGAGTCCAAGGACAGCCTGGTCTAGAGTGACTCCAGGGCTGTTATACAGAGAAACTTAAGACCCCAGGGGAAAAGCAGCAGCTCTACAATTCTAAGCACCCAGAGAAACCCTTCAGATTCCTCGTTCCTAGCCCTTTCTTCTCCCACTGTGCTGAGTCCACAGCAAGTTCTGTTTATCATGTCATATAGCAAGTGGATCATCCTGTCTGATAGGCCAGTGCCTACGTCCATGCACAAGCACACCAGGCAGTCTGCAGTCAGCACCATGTGGCTCCAGCCACAGACAAGGTTTTCTATTCCTGGTACTTTATTTCTGTACTCTTAACTTCTGGATTAGTAGTAGGGCAGAACCATTTTGAAGGCCCTTAATAAACACATCAAAAAACTGGTTTCTAAGAAGCATATGCCCTCACCATGTATATTTGCTATCAAACTACCCCTGATTTACTTTGTAAATTAAACACACTCCTCGCTGTGCCTTTTCCTTCGGGTATACACAACTTTTGCCAGCAGAGCTTTAACCAGCAAACGCTCCCTGTCTTGCCTCTGGCTCCTAAGTGCTGGGACTAAAGGCGTACACCTGCCTTTGTGGAACATTTTTGTTTTGTGATTTTTTGGTTCTTTCTTGTTCACCATCCTCACATGTAAAGATTTTAAACAAGGTGTCTGGAAACATCACTGACAGATGATAAAGGTTGGGTACCCAGAACTCACATGATGGCTTACAACTCCCTATACCTCCAGTTCCTTGGATCCAATGTCCTCTGTGGCCCCAGAAGGTATATATACACATGCACACCAATAAAAGTAAAATAATTAAGCCTGGAATGAAATGTACTCTTGTCTGCTTATCTGTCACTCTAGGACACAAGCCATAAGAGAACAGGATGGTGACAGAGTAGCTTCTAGAAAGACAGCAAGACGGAAGAGGGGGCTTGAGGGTGAAGGCCTACATCACCAGCACAGGTTGTGACTAGCCCTAATGGTACCTGCAAAGGGCTTTCCTACACCGCCTGGGCACAGCTTCCTCATGGCCACCTGTGTGCCTGACCTGATGTTGCTTAACCCTTCTAATGAAAGACGACAGGAAATTCTCCCTGCTAAGTTCTGTATAAATTACGTTCCACATCTCACACCTATTTCCAGATGGCCAGAATCGCTTTCCAAGTCTAGGTAAATGTCTGACATTCCTTCAGTCCAAAGCTAAGTCAAGGCACAATGGTGCCCTCCAATTTTCCCCACCCAAGCACTGGCTGAACAACAAGAGCCAGGCATTCTGGGGGCTCAGATAGTGTTGAGGCCGGTGGACAGTAAAGTGGAAGTGAGTGCTAACTACCCTACAACAACCTGAGGTAAAGAGACGGCCCAGGACTCCACAACCATCATATCTTGGAGCCGTCCTACCTCAGTGACCATGTGGGAGCAGCTTCCTGGGCTCTGACCATCCACTAGAGTCTTGGTTTTACCTGTGCAGATCTATGACAACCCAGGCTTGGATTGTAACCGCAAGCAAGCATTCATCTGGATGTTGGATTTTTTTAAGGAGAACCACAAGTTAATGGTTTCCAAGTTGGGCATGGTGGCAGACTTGGGAAGCAGAGAGAAGGAGAGTAAGGTTGTTTCTGGTTGCACTGTGAGTCTGAGGCCAACCTGGCCTGCAGGAAACCCTGTCTCAAAAACAAAACGAAAATCACAACTGTGTTAAAATACTTCCTCAAAGAGCAACTGGGGCGAGGGACTAGTTGGAAAAATCCTGGGGCCAGTGAACTTGATGGTCCTTTGATGGAGTTTATTGTCCCACTACGTCTGCTTCAGACTTTGTATCAGTGACCCTTGGAAGGATGTGGGGCTTTCTTATGCCTGCCTGCCTGCCTTCCTTTTAAGACTAGCACCTCTAAAATGGGGAGATTTCTGAATGCATTAGGTTGATGAGACAAACGACTATGCTTGCAGAAAACGTTTCCCAGAATCGTTTAGATCAGTGTCCAGCTCAGCTCTGCCATCTCGTATGTCAGATACAAAGGCCACCAGGAGGAAATACGCGGGTGCTGTACGTCTGTTTCAAGTGCTGGAAGAAGTCCCTTCCCTGGTGACCCTACCTAGGGGAGAAAAACTTTAGAAAAGGTTTCTGGAGGCTTTTTCTAGTTACAATTGGCCTCAGGACAGGCTAGCAAAGACAGAGCCCGGGTTCCGGCCAAGTTCCACCGATGCCAGGCAGTACCTACTAGGCCATAAATGATGAGTTTGGAAGGAAGTGGGGTCTACTGCAGTAGGGGAAGGGCAGGCAACACAAGACACTTCTCAAGGGAATGAAAATCCAAGAAACAAAGAAAAGAGCGCAAGGCCAACACTCACCAGGCGGGCGGCTGCACGGAGCCCACCCAGCCCTCCCGGAATCGGGAATCGGTCCCTGGCCAGCAGACAGACGGTTGGGGCTCGGCGCTGCTAAAAGCCAGGGAAGGTCCAGTCCCCCGAAACTGCGCACAGCAAGCGGCGGCCAGCTCGAAAGGTGAGGTGGAAGACCGACGCGGGGTGAACCAAAGAAGAGGGGACCGCGGAGAAAGGCAAGGCCACGGGAGGAAGAGAGAGCGGAAGCAGGGGAGCGTGGGCGGAGGGCGGGACGGCCAGCTCAGACCCGCCGCTCCGGCTCTCGGTATGTGTCACTCAACACGCCGCGGCGTCGTGAGCGCCGAAGGGCGGCCGGCGCAGGAAGCCCGAGGACCCTGAGGCCGCCCGACCGCCCCGGGGGTGCTCTGCGCCGACGCCGCCCATGCCGCAGAAGCTCGAAGGCGCAAACCAGCTACACACTTACCGGCGCCGCAAGGCAGACCCCGCCACTCCTTCGGGCACCCGGATCGGTCAGCGCCCACAAAGGGTCGCCATGGCGCCGCCGCACGAGCGCCGATTGGTGGCGTGCGGGGTGGAGCTTTGTTCAAACCCACGCAAGGCGGAGCCTCGCCGGCCGCGTCTCCCGCGCTTCGGCCTCAGCCGTTAGGCTCGCGCGCTGGGCCGCCCCGCCCCCGTTCCCAAGTCTCCCCGCGCCCCGCCCCGCCCCCGATCCCTTGTTTGTCGACGGCTCGACCCGTTCCCAGGGTTCCGCGCGCTCCGCTCCCAGGGTTCCGCGCGCCTGGCCACCGCCCCAGTTCCCAGGTCTCCTTGCGCCTGGCCCCGCCCCCAGGGTGCTTGCCGCGCCCCCTCGCGCCGGTGCCCGAGTCTCCTTCGTTATCCTGGCCCTCCTGACTCACAGCGGGGCGGTTAATGCCAGCCCTGGGCATGGCCGATGTCTACACCTTCTCTGAGACATAGAAGGGTTGAACGAGGCTCGGTGGTGGCATCCCTGAACAGGTCCTGGTTCGAGTTCCAACTGAGAAAAATTAAAATATAAGGTCCTGGTAGTGCACAAGATCTTAACGAGGACACCAAGTCCGGACGGCGTTGGTTGGGGGATGGAGTGAGGTGGGAAGGTGAGTGGATGCAGAATGTTCAGTGGGGATGCCACATTAGCACAGGGAGCAAGCTCGTTTGCTGGAAAAGACTGGAAACTCCTTCCGACCGGGACTTCTAATGAATGAGCGTTCGAGAGAAAAACCGGTGCCATAAGAGAAAGTATACGGCATACACATCACATCGTGTCTTTGTGGCTTCGTGGTTCACCTAAGCTCACTAATGCATTCCCATTCCTGGGCATACTTGCCCTTTATTTGATGGAAAGGCATGCCATCAAACTTTGACCTGGATACTAGCATGGTTTTTCTTTTGAATTACTATTATTTTTGGATTTACTTATCTGTGTGTGTCATTGTTTTGTCTGCATGTATGACTGTATTTCATGTTCGAGCCTACAAGTGATTGTGGGCTTCAGTGTGGGTGCTAACAACCTTATCAGGTCCTTTGTCAGAACAGCAAGTATTCTTAATCCCTGAGTGTCTTGAGTAAGCTAACGTGTAGTTAGTATAACAAGTAGTGTAACAAAAGTTATGTTTCATTATGCTGAGGGTCATTCACACTCTCAATTCCTATGTGGTCCTAAGCCTGTCTCCCCAACACTGCTCACCTGTCTAGGTATCTTAGCTGAAGGTCAGGTCCAGGCTCTAACATAAGTCTCTGATCCTGGAAGGTTCAGGATCCTAGGGAGACTCTCCAGCTGCAGGGCAAATCAGGGTGGCTTCTCTCCAGATGTGCAGGACAGAGCATTGTTCTTGGTCTCTGCTTACATACTGTCCAGTAGATATGGGGTACTAGGACTGTGTCTGACTATCTTGAGTGAGCGATGTCACTGGGTTCTGGTTGCCAGGTGCAGCCTTGGGTGTAGTGGGGTTCCTGACTACGCTATTTTTACATGTGGGTCCTAGGGATCTTAGGTTCGAGGCTTGGTGCTAAACTCCTGCTGAACCCCCTCAGCTCCATTTTCATTTCTTTCATCTCCTTTTTGGGTACTGGCTAAAAGCCTAAGGCACAGTTTCCCTGAGACACAGTTTTCCTGAGGTTCTGTGCTTTCTGGTTTTTTTTTTTTTTTTTTTTTTTTTTACCTCCTTGCCCGACTTAAAAGACAGTTTTCTCATCTCCTCTTGGAGGCCACAGGTTTTTCAGCTTGTTTATCCTGTCTTTTTTTTTTCCCCTCTAAGTTTAATAAAATTGTTTATGACCTTCTTTCTGAAACAGTTTTAAATTATTTTATTAGTAAGGCTAAGAATCCAAAGGAAACTGTACTAGTCAGGTTCTCTAGAATCACAGAACTTATGGGTTGCCTCTCTACATTGAGGGAATTTATTGTAATGACTTACTGTTTGCAGTCCAGCTAACCCAACAATGGGCATCTGTGAATGGGAAGTCCATGAGGGTAGTTGTTTCATCTGGTTTTCTGTGTAAGCTGGAATCCTGAATATGCAGATTCTAACAGATGTGCTGGCAAGTAAGTGCAAGCAGGTGAGGGAGAGTGAGCCTTCCTCCTTCCAACTTCCTTACATCGTCCTCCAGCCGACGTGGCCCAGAGGTGTGTACCACCATGCCTGGATTTGGAATTTGCTCTGTCCCGGACTGTCCTTGAACTCAGAGATGTGCTTGCCTTCATCTCCTGGGATTAAAAGTGTGTACTACCTTGCATGGGCCTAAGCTACTTGTGACCACTATGCCTCCAGATCTGAATCCAAAGAGAGTGTCATGCTGTGATGGTTTGTATATGCTTGGCCCAGGGAGTGGCACTATCAGAAGATGTGGCCCTGTTGGAGTGGGTGTGTCACTGTGGGTTTGGGCTATAAGACCCTCATCTGAGCTGCCTGGAAGTCAGTTTTCCACTAGCGGCCTTCAGAACTCTCAGCTCCTCCTGCGCCATGCCTGCCTGGATGCTGCCATGCTCCCACCTTAATGATAATGGATTGAACCTCTGAACTTGTAAGCCAGCCCCAATTAAATGTCCTTATAAGAGTTGCCTTGGTCATAGTGTCTGTTCACAGCAGTAAATCCCTAACTAAGATGCATGCCATGTCAAGATCCAGGTCAGAAGTCTGTGTCTTCAGCCTCAAGATCTGGATCACAGGTGTGTCCTCCGTTTCTGGATTGTAGTTCATTCCAGATGTAATCAAGGTGACAACCAGGAGTAGCCGTCACAGAAACCTTAGTTGACCTGACACCTAAATGACATCAGGGCAAGAGAGGAGTCTGCATTTGGTAGGGCCTCACAGAGAGCATGGCTGGAAAGGCCCTGCTGCTTCAAGAGCTCGCCACAGCCAGCTCTCAGAAGGATTTCTAGGCTCTGTGAGAGATTTGGCTTTCCTCTCACGGGGATGCAGACTACAGAGGAAGAGCAGGATCTCAGGTGCTTGCAAATGTCCATACCGAAGCCTGAGGAGCTCTGCCCATCTTAATGTATGCTCGCTGCAGAAAGGTTTCAGGGGTCCTAGGGAGGGAGTGCACACCCAAAGGTGTGTGTGTGCTGTTCAAAGAGTCCTACATGAACATCTTAACAGCTGTACTATTGGCGGTGTGGTGGTTTGAATAGGGTTGATTCCCATAGACTCATGTGTTTGAATGCTTGGCCCACAGGGAGTGGCACTATTAGGAGGTGTGGCCTTGTTAAAGAAGGTTTGCAACTGTGGGGGTTGGCTTTGGAAACTTCTGTGCTTAAGCCCGGCCCAGTGTGGGATTCCAGTCCCCCCCTGGCGGCCTTCAGATCAAGATGTAGAATTATAAGAACCTTCAGCACCAAGTCTCCCTGCACTCTGCCATGCTTCCTGCCACGATGATAATGGACTACACCTCTGAAACTGTAAGCCAGCCCCAATTAAAGATTTCCTTTATAAGAGTTGACTCGGTCATGGTGTCTCTTCACAGCAATGAAACCCTAACTAAGACAGGTGGGTTTTGAAGGTATGTTGTTCAAAGGATATAATCGAAAAGATTAATAATGTAGCCTGAAGTATCTTTAATCCTAGCACCCAGGAGGCAAAGGCAGGCAGATCTCTATGAGTTCGAAATCAGCCTGATCAGTATAGAGAGTTCCAGGCCAGACAGCTACATGGGACCCCTATCTCAACAACAACAATAACAACAACGTTTTTGCAGGTGCTGAAGAGATGGTTGAGTGGTTAAGAGCACTGGCTGTTCTTCCAGAGAATCGAGATTTTTATTCCCAGTGCCCACATGATGACATACAACCAGGCATGAAAGTGGTGCACAGATAATGCATGTAGGCAAAACCCTTATACAAATAAGATTTTTAAAAGAATGTTTTGCTATACTTAATTTTTGTCAAAAAAAAGTCTTCTTTGGTTGGTTAGTGGGGTTGTTCGTTTGTGAGGCAGGGTCTCGCTATATGGCCCTTGACTGGACCTGAAACTTGCTATATAGACTGGGCTGGCTTCAAATTTTCAGAGACACACCCGCCTCTGCTTCCCCAGTGCTGGGATTAAAGTTGTGTGCCTAAATTTTTTTTTAGTTTTAGGGTTATTTTATTTTGTGTGTGAATGATTTCAGTGCCCTCAGAGGGCACAAGAGAGTGTTGGATCATTTGAAGTTACAGATGGTAAGCTACTATGTGGTTGCTGGAGAATAAACCAGATCTTCTGCAAGGATTAACCAGAGAACTGTCTCTCCAGCCCCAAGATGTTTTTTGTATAAATGTGATTATAAAGTGGTGTGTGAGAAGCAGAGATCCTCGCTTCAGATAAGAGCACTGGAGACTCCGAGAGTAAAAGAGGCAGTTTGTTTCGCAACTTCCCAAAGCCCAGCTCGCCCAGACTCTCCAGCTTTGTGATTGACTGCAGAGAGCAGTTTTCATAACCATGCAAGCCCACAGTCCCCTCCCTTGAGGCTGATTAGCCAGGAGGGTACAGTCTCTGTGTTATCAAGGTCCCATTGCTCCCGATGCTGCTGCTCTGTTCTCCTTTGCTTTTTTCTCCACAAAAATGGACTCTGAATTCGAGGAGTGTGGTAAAGAAACCACTGAAATGGCCACTCCACGAGTGGAAGGTTTTTATTGAAGACAAGAGAAAGAAAATATCCAGGGACACCTGGAAGAGTCCAGAGCAGAGCAAAGAGGAAGAAGAGGAAGAAGAAGGGAGGAAGGAGGAGGAGGAGAAGAAGAAGGAGAAAAAGAGGAGGAGAAAATGAGGGGCTCGCCCCTTTCTAGTCTTTTCTGAACTCTGGCTGGTCAACTCAGCTGTTTAAATTCAAAATTCCTCTGCACATTAACTGATTCAATCCCTCCCTCTGGATTTCTCTGTTTCGCCTCATACTAACTTTGACAATTTGTTCTAATCTTCTGGCTCCTTCTCATCTTCTGACATACGCCAGAATCCCAGCCCCCTAATAAGTAGCCTCACTGGAAAGTGAATCAGGAAGACAACAGCAAGGGTTTCTTAATCCCCCCAGGTTTAGGCTGGGTCTTCCAACCTCAAAGAATTCCATTTAAAGTAGATTGTCCAGGCTGGCAAGATGGCTCAGTGGGTAAGAGCACTGACTGCTCCACCAAAGGTCCTGAGTTCAAATCCCAGCAACCACATGGTGGCTCATCGGATGCCCTTTTCTTGTGTGTCTGAAGACAGTGACAGTGTACTTACATATAATAAAGAAGTAAATCTTTTTAAAAATATAGCTGGAATAGACTTACACCTTTGAGTCGGAGCAAAAGCTATAACTTTGGGTTAGAAAAGCATGGACATTTTTTATTCTGTCCAGAGAGCCAGATATATAGATTGGACAGAGATGTTTTTAGCCCACTGAAAAGCACCTTTAAGTCTATACTTAGAAGAAAACCAAAGGAAATTTAAAATCTTGAGCTTGTGACTCAATAGTAAGTAGCCAGTGCTCTATCAGCTTCTCAGAACTCCATTGGTCCGTATTAAACCTGAACCTTTGGAATCTTAGTATGAGCATAGCACGTGGGGGGTGGCAAGTCTAAAACATTTTCTATTTTCCAAATACCTCAAATCACTTTTTAGACCTTTAGAAGTTGTGTAGACTTTAAACCAGTCTCTTTTCCATCTCATGGTTTACTGGAGATGAATCTTTACTACTGTGACTAGTCATTGCAAAGCATGTTTCTTTGGTGACAAGGCACACCTGAAACCTGTTTATCCTTTAATTTGAGGCTTGTTAACTAGGCAAACCTGTCTGCCTGACTTTAACAAAAGACCTAGCCGCTTTAGATGAACTAATGTGGCTGCAGCCTTGTGGGAAGGAGCTGGTAGCCTGCTGCCACCAAGCTGACAGACCTACAGGTAGTCTAGTCATCCAGCCGTCAGAGAGCCAGAAGGATAAACAGCAGGAAGTATGATCCAAATGGTGTATGCATCAAGCAGAACTAGAGAGACCAGGTCATGAAAACATACACCTAGATGGCCAGCCCAGGTTCCTGTGGTCTCCATGGTGTTGGGGTCAGAGCTACCAAGACAGGGCAGCACCAGTCTTTGGCCACTAGGCACAGAAAATGAAAGGGTTTTCTGAGCAGGAGGATCAAATTGGGGGGTGGGGGGGAGAGGGTCGGGAGCAGGGCGGGTGTGTGTGTGTGATCTTACTTTTTCTAGGCAAAATGGGCAATCAACTCTGCAGTTTCCTGCTTGTCCAGAGTTTGGGCAGGGTCCTGGCAGCAGCAGGGCATCGAGACAGTCTTGCCCAGTGGTTAGCATTACACAATCCAGGTGGTGTGATCGTAGGATCTGGGAGCCTCTGTCATCGTAGTTGTTTTTTGTTTTTTCTTTCCATTAAACATCTTAAATGCCATATTCAGCAGCTCTCTGATACATTTGAGGACCATTAATTATTAAGCATATCTGAGCTAAACAACCCTTGCTTGTTTTTTGGTCACTTGCTTTAGGCTATACCTTGGAAGCATACAGGAGGGTGAATCAAGCTTTTTCCTGTAATTAACTGCATTAGTACTTAGCATGACTACAAGCAATCATCTTTAACAGTTTATAATAAAAAATAACAATTTCTGAATTGAAGCTCCGTTTACTATCAAAGCTTTAAAGACCAGCTTTCTCCTAGGCAGAAATAGGAGGTTGGAGGGGCCAGGATTTGTTGAGCATATAAACAGTCACTGTGGAAGAGGTATCTGGGGACTCTCACTGTTAAAGAAGGGAGTCTGTATGAGGACTATCTAGAGCAGTGGTTCCCAACCTGTGGCTCATGACCCCTCTGGGGGTTGAGTGACCCTTCACAGGGGTTGCTTAAAACCATCATAAACCACAAATGTTTACATTATGATTCATAGCAGTAGCAAAATCACAATTATGAAGTAGCAACAAAATAACTTTCTGGTTGGGGGTCACCTCAACATGAGGAACTGTATTGGGGCGGGGGCAGCATTAGGAAAGTTGAGAACCATGGCTCTAGAAGAACAACTTATAGAATGAATTTATCTAAATCTATGTACTTATATATTTTTTAGAATGGCTTACAGGCTGTGGTCCAGCTAATCCAACAATAAATAGAAGGTCCACAAATTCAGTAGTTGTTCAGTCCACAAGGCTGGATGTCTCAGCTGGTCTTCAGTATACAGCAGAATCCTGAAATAGGCTCTAATGCCAGTGAATGGGGTGGACTTTCTCGCAAGAGCAAGCAGACAGAGAGAGCCATATTCTTTCTTCCATATCCATACATATGATGCCAGCAGACAGTGTGGCCCAGATTTAAGATGGCTCTTCATACCTCAAAGATATGGATTAAAGATGTGTCTTTCCACCCTCCCCCCAAATATTGGATTGGAAGTAGGTCTTCTCATTTCAAATGATTGGATCAAGAAAAAAAAAAGTCCCTCACAGGTCTGCCCAGCCATTTGGGTTTTAGTTAGTCCTATATGCAAGTCATCTGGTTTTACTAACCAAAAATAATCACCACAAGGTCATCCCTTGTCAACTCGATACATAATCATATATGTATATCATGCTTAACTCCCAAATGAACACAATAAGCAGGCATTAATTATGTTTAACATAGCATGACTACTCCACATACAATAGTACATGCATTATAAATTTAGAATAGATGGCAATGTCCCTTAGGGATAGTCTTTCATTATCTCAAATTTAAATGTGATAAGCACTGATGTTCTTGTAACTGACATTACATTACATGATAAAGAAACTGGGGAACTGTAGTGGCTATTTCTGGTTGTCAACTTGACTATATTTGGAATAAACTACAATCCGGAATTGGAAGGCTCAACAGTGACCCTTATCTGGAGGCTTGGAGATCCTTATCTGGATCTTGGTTTGGAGATCTTGAGCCATAGTGGCTATGGATTCCAGAAGATTGAATCTCCGAGTTTAAGGAACAGACCTTTCATCTGGGATTAAAGGTGTGGTGGAACACACCTTTAATCTGGGCTACACCTTCTGCTGGAGACAATATAAGGACACTGGAAGAAGGGAGTCTAGCTCTAGCTCTTGCTCCTTCGCCTGCTTGCTGCGTGAGACTGAGTAACTGCTAGATCCTTGGACTTCCATTCACAGCTGCGACTGAACCATTGTTGGGAATTGGGCTGCCGACTGTAAATCATCAATAAATTCCTTTACTATCTAGAGATTATCCATAAGTTCTGTGACTCTAGAGAACCCTGACTAATACAGGAACAAAAACAAATTATAATGATTATCATCCTCATTTCCGCAACTGGCCATGTGGCCTTAGCTGGTATTTATAACCACCTTCTTCTATTACTGTGATGGCTATTCTTGGTTGTCAACTTGACTACATCTGAAATGAACTACAATGCAGAAATGGAGGGCACACCTGTGATCCAGATCTTGAGGCAGGAAGACACAGGTTTCTGACCTGAATCTTGACATGGAGATCTTAAGGCATAGTGGCCATGAAAAGCTTAGGGCCCAGGCAAGGTAGTATAGGCCTTTAATCCTAGGAGACTGAGGCAAGCAGATCTCTGAGTTCAAGGTCAGCATGAGACAAAGCAAGCCCCAGATGCAGGTGTGGTGTGTTGAACAGGTGGTACCCACTGCAACAAGGTCACACCTCCTAATGGTGCCACATCCTGGGCCAAGCATAAGAAACCATTGTAACCATCCATTCTACATTTCCTCCAGGGATACAATGCTGGTTTTGATTCACTACTTTTCCATGACAAACTCAACTCTGAACTCTTCCATTCAGCCTTTCCAACCAAATAGGCCTCACCACAGGAATCAGGGAACCAGTGTGAGAACTCTGTCAGCTTCTCAGTCTATCTATCCTAAGTATACATTCTGTCAGCTTCTCAGTCTATCTATCCTAAGTATACATTCTGTCAGCTTCTCAGTCTATCTATCCTAAGTATACATTCTGTCAGCTTCTCAGTCTATCTATCCTAAGAATACATTCTGTCAGCTTCTCAGTCTATCTATCCTAAGTATACATTCTGTCAGCGTCTCAGTCTATCTATCCTAAGTATACATTCTGTCAGCTTCTCAGTCTATCTATCCTAAGTATACATTCTGGAACTTGGGGAATAACCACAGGATGAGTTTGGGGACCCACTAATCCTACTGGGAGTTGAACTTTGGCCAAAATTCCATTAATCACCTGACCTCCAAAGGTCCCTATTTAACTGGGGGGGGCACAATACTTCTTGGAGGTCTCCTTGAATCAGTGTTAATTCAGAACCAGTACCAATAGACCCTGGAAAGTCTGATTGTTTCCTATCCCCTGGTGTGCAATTACCCTTGTAAAAGATTAGGTTCTTGTGAGGAAGGGCTGGAGAAAGGCTAACAGTTCAACTCACAGGTATTGTATTCAGATCCTTCCTCAGGGGACCCTGACTTCCCCTTCACTCAACAAGTGTTGGGTGTACAAACTGTCTCAAGTGTGGAAATTGGTTCATGGGCTGAGATTCTCTTTTGCCATGATCCAGTGGAAACTTTCATTTGTATGAGAATCTTTGTACTCAAACAAATATGCAGTAGCATTGTTATCTACATCAGCCAGGGACTGGGATACAGCTGTGACAGGCTTGACCATGCTGTTGTTTAGAGGAACATGGGAGACTTTGGAACTTTAGCAGTGGTTGGACACTTTTAGTGGGGCTTAGTGGGCCATCCTTGTAGGAGCATGACAGACAGTGCTGAGGGCGATTTTGATTGTGGGGGCTCAGCTCAAGAGGTTTCAGAGGGGGAAGAATATTAGTAAGCCTAGATGTTCTTGTGATATTTTGGCAAAGAATGTGGCTGTTTTTTGCCCTTGTCCAAAAAAAAGTCTGTCAGAGGCTAAATTAAAGAGTTTTACATGAATGTTGTTGGCAGAAGAGATTTCTAGTATTGACTGTGTTGTGTGGTTACTAGTAATCTCTCTTATGCAGAGCTATATTGAAAGGGAGCAAGCTGGATAAAAAGAAGTACAAAATATACATTTTGAGGGGGGGAAAAGAACACCAGGAAGTGTAATGGAGCTATGTTTGTGCTCAAGGAAACAAAAAGTTTAAAGGAAAGCCTGAAGCTAAATAGAATAAAGGGAGTGGTGACTTCAGGGAAAGACCCCACTCCTGGTACCAACTTCTACCTTAGTTACTGTACTATTGCTGTGCAGGGGCACCATGACCAAGGCGACGTTTATAAAGAAGACAAGAATAAAGGGAGTGGTGACTTCAGGGAAAGACCCCACTCCTGGTGCCAACTTCTGCCTTAGTTACTGTACAATTGCTGTGCAGGTGCACCATAACCAAAGCGGTGCTTATAATGAAAATGTTTAATTGGGACTTGCTTACAGTTTCAGAGGCTTAGTCCATTATCATTATGGCAGGTGTGGTGTTGGAGCAGTAGCTGAGAACTACACCCTGATCTATAGGCTGAGAAAGAGACACTGGGCTTGGTGTGGGCGTTTGAAACCTTAAAACCTACTCCTAGTGACACAGTTCCTCCAACAAAGCCACACCTCCTAATCCTTACAAATAATGCCACTCCCTGGTGACTAAGGATTTAAATTCATGAACCTCTGGGAACCATTCTTATTCAAACCACCACATAATCAAAGATCAGTACAGGGAGCAGGTTGCCCCTGTTTGGGTTATAATGAGGTTGGAAGTATCAGAACACAGTCTGTTTTGATATAGAAAAATATAGAAGCCAGGCAGTGGTGGTGAACACTAATCCCAGCACGTGAGACACAGAGGCAGGCAGATCTATGAGTTTGAGAGCAGCCTGGTCCTCAGAGAGTTCCAGGACAGCCAGTGATATACAGAGAGACCCTGTCTTGAAAAACAAAACAAGCAAACACACACAGACACACACACACACAGACAACACATGCACACAGACGCAGACACACACATATGCACACGGTGAGCATATTCCTGCTTAGAGCCCAGATCTAGGTCTCCACCCATTTCCTTAACTGAAAAGATTCCTCTTCTTGAGAAGAAATAAGCACCCAGTCTAAAGCTGAGAGAATAATAAGGAAGTGAGTTTGGTTAGAGACAGTCACGGAGTGGACATGCTGGAAACCGAAGCACTTAAGGAAGTAGCCTGAGTTGGAGACGTTGGTGTGGTACCCGAGTTCGTTGTGGGCCCTGGGTTCTGCCTCTCTTCACCAGTGCCAATTTAGTGGCTCAGAAGACAGATGCTCTTCGGGGTGTCAGCTGCTCACGGGACCCACATGGCAAAGCGGGATCTGTGCCGAGTGCTCTGCGTGGTTCCCGGTCTCCGCTCTGGGTACTCAGGCACCGCTAGTGTACTCCCTGGAGAGACAGAGAGAAACAGGAGGACCTGGTCTCCCTTTAGGGCATGAGAACACCAGCTACAAGACTGACCTGAAGGGGAGAACTGGGCCTGAGACTAGCAGGATCCGGTCCAGTTGGGAGAGAGTGTGGAGTGCCTGAGGGGTGAACCAGGGATTACATAATTTCGAGGGAAGGGCATGAGGTCCAGATAGGGAAGGTCGTTGGCCTCATTAGCACGGAGAAGAGCTCCCCTATCCTCTCAGTTGTTGGTCAGAGTTCCTGTTCCAGAGCAGGCGTTAGTGGCTGGGAGGGACAGCTCCACTTCTGCCGCCTCAGATCTCTGCGACTCCCGGGGTTTGATCACTCCCCACTTTACCAGTTCTTATGCCTGTCTGGTAGAGCCGTCTCACATGCTCTGCACACTGGCGAGAGCTCTATGGACTATAGATGGGCTTTGGTAAAATTTTAGCTTCCTGATTAAGGTTGACTGTGGTTATTGAAGATCAGTTGACTTTCAACATTCTTTCTCTCCTTTCCTCTCCTTCCTCTCTTCCTCTCCCCCTCTCTTCTCCCACTTCTCTCCCCCTCCCCCTCCCCCTCCCCCTCCCCCTCCCACTTCTCTCCCCTCCCCCTCCCCCCTCCCCCTCCCCCTCCCCCTCCCCCTCTCCCTCCCTCTGAGACAGGGTTTCTCTGTGTTGCTCTGGCTGTCCTGGAGTTTGCTCTGTAGACCTGACTGGCCTTGAACACAGAGATCCTCCTGCCTCTGCCTCCCACGTGCGTGCTGGGATTAAAAGTATATACCAGGGCTGCAGAGATGGCTCAGAGGTTAAGAGAACTGCCTGCTCTTCCAGAGGTCCCCAGTTCAATTCCCAGCCTTTACACAGTGGCTCACAACCGTCTGTAATGGGATCTGGTGCCCTCTTCTGGCCTGCAGGCAGGAAAAAGCTGTTACATAATAAATGTAAGGAGAGAGAGAGAGAGAGAGAGAGAGAGAGAGAGAGAGAGAGAGAGAGAGAGAGAGAGAGAGAGAGAGAGAGAGAGAGAGAGAGAGAGAGAGAGAGAGAGAGAGAGAGAGAGAGAGAGTCACCTCCAGTAGGATCTGTATGACAAGTTCCACAGACTGAGATGATCAACCTCAAAAGGGGGAGGCCTCCTGGAACCGGTTGTGGAACTCTTCACCAGAGAAAAATATTGAGCCATAGTTCTCATGGCAATCTATCTATTTTGTTTTCTCTTATTCCTTTTCTTATTTACATGTTCCTGGTAGCCTAGGCCAAGATCTTAAGCGAGAATAATGTACCCATCCATAGAGATGGGGTCACTAACATGACCTCATCCCCAGGGAAACTAACGCTTTATTTTTTAAATCATTTACAAAACTATTATAATAGATAAAATTTTTCCCAACAATAAAATTTCATATTGCTACATGTGTATCATCAGAGGTGGATTTTGGTATATGGTAAAGAAAGCCTTAATTAGAAAGAGTTAAAATAGTTTAAATTTATACATTGAAGATTATTAAAAAATCAGGCACTAGATGTTAAATAATAATTGACCATGGGGCTGGAAAGTTAGTTCAGCAGTTAAGAGCACTGACCATTAAAGATTTCTTTGCCTGCTCTTGGAAATATGCCACTGACCTTGGCCGACAGCCCCCACTGAATACATCCTTTTAGAATTGTTATATTTTGATGATTTATAATAATGATACCTCTGTTTGTGATTCACTGAATACATAGTTTCAGAGTTGTAATGCTTGGATGATTTTTGTGCTTTACTGTGCCAAATGATTTTTGTTGGCACTTGTGATTGTTTCACTGGATACAGTTTCTAAGAGATGTAATGTTTGTTTTTTTAATGTATAAAATCCCCTGCTTGAGAGCGGCAGAATTCACTCAGATTCAAACTTCCTCTGTGTTTTGTTTCTGTTTGTCATCCCCAAATCCTTACCCACCTAGCTTCAAGGACCCTCATTCCAGGAACTCCCATACCCAACTGCGGTGGTCTGTGGCAAGAAACCAACAAAAATACTATTGGTAGGTGGAGAGATGGCCCAGAGGTTAAGAGTACTGACTGCTCTTTCAGAGGTCCTGAGTTGGACTCCCAGCAACCACATGGTGGCTCACAACCCCGTTACCTCTTCTGGTGTGTCTAAAGACAGCTACAGTGTACTCCTATACATAAAATAAATAGTTCTTAAAAAAAAAAGCATATACCACCACACCCAGCTCTCAAAGCGTTCTTAGAGGTGTTAGGAGCAGTGGGGCGATTGCACTTTCATGTCTAATGATACAGAAAAAAGCAAAATTATCCTGTGGGGATGTAAGAGGGGAGTCATCTTAGAGGAAATGCTGTGAACTGGATGTGGCTGTCAGGACAGGGCCTGTGTAGCCTGCGTTACCGTCCTGTAATTTGGAAATGTAAATGTGGGTAGAAACAGCTGATTTTAGAGGGCAGAAGAGTGCCTGCTGAATAAGGAGAGATTAAAGAAGAGGTGCTGAGGCACAGAGGTATGGGACTTGTGGCTTCAAACACACTGGGGTTCAAGGAACCTTCCACAGTCATATGAGACCCAGGGAGAGGAGAGTGGAGTCAGTTCCAGGGCAGAAAGGCATGTTCTAGGTGAAGATGTTCAGCCCAACGATCTAATCCCTAGCATCAAACCCAGTAGGGAATCTCCCCACAGAACCTGTGTATACACACCTATTTACTGTGTCACTTACAACTGAGTTTTGGGTCTCAGAGGTTGCTCTATGTGTATGGGTATTCAGTGTGAGGTCCTAAGCCTGGAGCCCTAGGAACCATGTGAGACCTGGCACATCAAGAT
This sequence comes from Mus musculus, assembly GCF_000001635.26. NCBI lineage: Eukaryota > Metazoa > Chordata > Mammalia > Rodentia > Muridae > Mus > Mus musculus. The sequence goes on from NC_000078.6 coordinate 112,843,467, forward strand.
GTCTGTAATCTCAAGGCTCCTGTGTGGAGATGGAAGGCAGAGAGGGGGAGAGGAGAGGAGGGAGAGGGAGAGAGAGAGAGAGAGAGAGGGAGAGAGAGAGAGAGAGAATATCTCCAGAAGCGCCTGGGCCAGCCAGCCTGGAGTAAGTAACAGAAATCAAGAGGACGTTTCTCAAACAGAGTGGGCGTCAAGGGCACTTGCGGGTCCCTTCTGACCTCCACCTGCATGCCACGTGTACTTCCAGCTAAATAAAAAATATGCAACATTTAAAGCTGAGTATGGAGGGAGGCTCACACCTGTACACCCAGCGTTCAAGATACCGAGGCAGGAGAGTTGCCAGAAGTTCCCCACGAAGCAAAAATAAATAATTCAAAATAAATCAAATAATAAATCTACATTCATAAGCAATAAGACTCCATCATTCCGTGGCACCTATGGTCAGGTAGCTGTTTAGAAATGTCTGGAAGGATATGCTACAGAAAGGAAAGGCACTGGGGTAGGTCAGGCACCCTCAGTGCTAACAGCACCTGCTCTGGCTTGGTGATGCTGCCCCCTAGTGGCCCTGGCAGGACTGGTGTCTTAGGGTTTCTATTGCTTTGGTAAAGCTGTGTGACCAAAAAAGCAACTTGGGAAGGAAAGGTTTTACTTCTTTACATCTTGCAGTCTTATCATCCAGGGAAATCAGAACAGGACCTCAAGGCAGGAACCTAGAGGCAGGAATTGATGCGAAGACCATAGAGGAGCGCTGTTTACTGGCTTGCTCCTCATGGCTTGCTCAGCTTGCCTGCCTGCCTGCCTGCCTGCCTGCCTGCCTGCCTTTCTTCCTTCCTTCCTTCCTTCCTTCCTTCCTTCCTTCCTTCCTTCCTTCCTTCCTTCCTTCCTTCCTTCCTTCCTTCCTTCCTTCCTTCCTTCCTTCCTCCCTTCCTTTCCTTTTAAAATTAAATCTTCCCTCATATATTACATCACAACTGCATTTTTCTCTCCCTCTTCTCTTCCCAGTCCCCCCCCAACCCCCCCAGATCTCCTCCTTGGGCCTCCCAGTGCTATCAACCAAGCACGTCCCAATAAGTTACAATAAGACCAGGAACAAAGCCTCACACCAGACCAGCTTACTTTCCTAACAGCATCCAGGATTACCATGGTGCCCAGGGATGCCAATGCCCACAGTGAGCTGTGCCATCCCACGTTAATCACCAGTCAAGAGAATGTACCCAGGCTTGCCCACAGACAAATCTGGTGACATAATTTTCTCAGCTGAGGTTCCCTCTTCCAAAAGGGTTCTAGTTTGTCTCCAGGTGACATGAAATTAACCACCACAGTTGTCAGCTTGCCACACAGACACGTTACTACTCAACTAGAACCTTCCGTTTCTCATTTGTCCCCAAGATAGTGTGTTAATATTGTGTTAGTATTATAATAAATTGTAACAATATGCTAGTACTTTAATAAAGCACAAATAACTTTAAAAGTACTACAGTCTTTAAAAGTTCAATCTCTTTAAAACCGCTGAAATCTCTCCCCAAGTTTAAACCTCTCTAAAATATCCAAAGGCTATTTATATATAATATATATTAATTATTATATATATTAATATATAGATATTTATATATCTAAAACTCTCCTTCTCTCAGCTGTGGCTCCTGTAAAATAGTAATAATAATAATAAGTTAAATAGCCAGGCATGGTAGCACATGCTTTTAATCCCAGAACTTGGGAGGCAGAAGCAGGTATATCTCTGAGTTCAAGGCCAGCCTGGAAACACTGTCTCAAAATGATGATGATGATGACGATGGTGGTGGTGGTGGTGCTGATGATGTGGTGATGGTAAGAGGAGGAAGAGGGGGAATAGAGGGAGGAGGGGGAGGAGGGGGAAGAGGAGGAGGAGATAAATTCTTACTCAAAGAAGGAAAAACCAAGACATAGTTACAGTCAAATAAAAACAAAACTAAAGTCCAACAGTATAATGACCAGGACCAGACACCGTGTCTCACAATATTCTGGGCTCTCAAGAGCTTACCACAGCTCCAGTCCACAGCTGCTGCTGTCCTTGGAGGTCATCCCATGGTACTGACATCTCTAAAATGTTCACGTCTTTTCTGCAGCTGGCCTGCATCTTCACCGATAGCCTCCCCAGGCCTCTCTTCAGGGACTCCAGCCCTGACACGCAGTGCTCTCTAGGACCTCTTTATGTCTTCAAAACCAACACCACCTTGAAATTTACCATTTTCTGCTGCCAGCCCAAGTCGTACGTAGCCTTGATCTCCTGAGGACCACAGCTTCTGTGTGCGAACACCAAGGAAACGCTTCCCGGAAGATTTTTTTTTCTTCTCAATTTGTCTTTTCTCTTCTTAATCACAGCTGATTCTTCAGCCCCAGGTCACCAGCATCCATTGTCCCAGCAAAACCAAGGTTTCACTTTTAATTATTCTTAACTCAAAATTAAGTGCTAACGACCCCAATGGTCTTTGAAGGACTTTCAAACTTCCTCCTGAGGCTTCACGAGCCAACCCACCGTCATCTATGTTGCTATCAATGGTCTTCTCATGTCCCACAGAGCAGGCCTCTGAGTCCTGAGCACACACTGGCTTTTCCAGCTCCCACTTCAAATGCATCCATAATCCTCCCCCAAACACATAGCAGGGCTATCACGGCAGTACCCCAAAACCTGGTACCAATTTCTGTCCTGGTTGAGGTTTCTATTGCTTTGATAAAACACAAATAAACAAAACAAAAACCAACAGCTTGGGAAGGAGAGGGTTTGTTTTAATTTATAGGCTGTGGTTTATCACTTGGGAAAAGTCAGGGCAGGATCTCAAAGAAGGAACCTGGAGGCAGAACCTGACCCACAGGCCAGGGAGGATGTTGCTTACTGGCTTGCTCTTACCAGCTGGCTCAGCATGCTATCCCATGGCACCCAGGACTGCCAGCCCAGGGGTAGCACTGCCCACAGTGAGTTGGGTCCTCCCTTATCAATAATCAACCAAGAAAACTTACCCAAAGCTTGCCCAGTGGCCAGCCTGATGGGGCATTTTCTTTCTTTCTTTCTTTCTTTCTTTCTTTCTTTCTTTCTTTCTTTCTTTCTTTCTTTCTTTCTTTCTTTCTTTCTTTCTTTCTCTCTCTCTCTCTCTCTCTCTCTCTCTCTCTCTCTCTCTCTCTCTCTCTCTCTCTTTCTTTTTTGTTTGTTTTGGTTTTTTTTGTTTGTTTGTTTGTTTTTTGAGACAGGGTTTCTCTGCGTAGCCCTGGCTGTCCTGGAACTCACTCTGTAGACCAGGCTGGCCTCAAACTCAGAAATCCGCCTGCCTCTGCCTCCCGAGTGCTGGGATTAAAGGCGTGCGCCACCACCGCCGGGCGGGGCATTTTCTTCATTGAGATTCCTCTCCTTTAGAATGAATCTAGCGCGTGCCAAGCTGACACAAAACGAGCCCTCACAACTGGAGATCTGAGAAAGCTAAGCTCTCTGTTTCTGTGAAACACCAGCCAGTGGTAGAGAGGCCCACTACTGCGTGCTGTAAGGAAGCAGTCTGAGTAGGGGAGTGTGGTGGCGCATGCCTTTAATTCCAGCACTTGGGAGGCAGAGGTAGGCAGGTCTATAAAGCAAGTTTCAGGGAAGCTAAGGCTACACAGAGAAATCCCTATCTTGAAAAGCAGATAGATAGATAGATAGATAGATAGATAGATAGATAGATAGATAGATAGATAGATAGATAAGAAGGCTAAACTAGTCGCACAGAGCAAGCCAGTAAGCAGCATCCCTCCATGGCCTCTGGATCAGGTTCTACATCTAGGTTTCTGCCCTAACTTCTCTTCAGGGTGAACCGCAATTGAAACATGTAAGCTGAAATAAACCCTCCCCTTCCCCACCTCCCCTCAACCTGCTTTGGTTCATGGTGTTTTTTATTTATTTATTTATTTATTTATTTATTTATTTATTTATTTATTTAATATATGTGAGTACACTGTTGCTGTCTTCAGACACACCAGAAGAGGGCATCAGATCCCATTGCAGATAGTTGTGAGTCATCATGTGGTTGCTGGGAATTGAACTCAGGACCTCTGGAAGAGCAGCCAGTGCTCTTAACTGCTGAGCCGTGGTGTTTTATTAGAGCAACCCTAAGACACTCGCCATTCTCCATTCCTCCTCCATGAACCTCAGGATGGTATGGTGATCTTCACCGTGGCCCACCTCCCTCACTACTGGACGACAGGGGCACTTTGTGGAGTAGGTAGGCCAACGAGGGAGGAAGAAAGGGAGGAAAGAGAAGAGTAGTAGTGTGCGAGAGATGGAGGGAGAGATGAGCAAGGGTGAGAGTGAGCAGGAAAGGGAGGAATGGAAAGAGTGTGGCGTGTGAGAAAGGGAAAGAGGGGGGGGAGAATGGGACATGATGGAGTGAATGATAAATGAGTGAACGGGCGTGTTTGTGGGTGAGTGAGGGTAAATGGGCAAGTGAGTGAGTGAGTGTGTAAATTAGTGAATGAGTGAGCAATGAATGCAGCTGAAGGGATGAAGGAAGTGAGAATCTGGCCCATTCACTAGGCTCTTATGAACCCCAGGCTCATCCAGGAAGTTTCTAATCAGCTGGTGTTTGAAGGTCTGTGGTCAGTGGTAACACCCTGACATGACCTTTGCTAATGTGAGAGGAACATAGCAGTAGTCAGAAGGTATTGGATGGGGCTGAGCTCTTGCTCCCCACTGCCTCTTCAGCCAGCAGGACCTTGGTCCTGACTGACCAAGGTGATATGACCACACAGGCCAGCCGGCACAGGGCTTTGGTGGCCGCTCTACTGTTCAAAAGGCAGAGCTAGGCACTCCACAGATTAGCTTGCAGCAAGTCCTTGGCTTGTCTCCTGGTACATTCCTCTATGGACCTGACCCATACAGGTTGAAGGTTCCTAGACCCACCTTGGTTAACCACCGCCCTTCCTGTTAGGGGCTATGCCGGTGTTACAAGCTCCAACATCCAGGCTTCCGAGGCCCATCTGGGTCTCCTCAAGCATCATTGTTTGTTTGTTTGTTTTGAAAGACTCCGAGAGGAGCCCCTCGATCAGGCCTCAGAACAATAGCAGACACCCAAGAACTCACGATAGACCAAGCTTGATGTAAACCACATGAGGCTTTATTCGGGGAAAGCCAGAGCTCTGGGGACGACTCATATCCCACGCAGGGGTAGAGGAGTCGACCTCGAGGGGAAAGAGATCCCAGTTTTTATAGGCCCTCAGGGGGGAAAGGAGAAGGGGGAGAGTAGGGGATTTCCAGATCTAAACAATGTCTATTCTCAAGAAATGGGTATGGGAGGGGTATAAGGAAAGAGTCTGGTGCAGGTGTAGCAACTCAGGATTGGCCCGGCTGTGGTTGCTGGGGAGATTTTCCGACTCTTTCCCAGCAACCAATATCACAAACACCTGGCAATGGGCTTCATCAGTGGGCACACACACGGGTCAAGGAATGGTCAAAACGTTGGCAGACACACAGGTTTAAGGAGTGGACAGAGCATTGTGCACCTCTATTTTTCTAAATCAGTGAAGCTAGTTCTGCTAGCAATAAAACCTATTTTGCCAATTTCAGGGCTTCTGTGACCTTTTACATTCTGTCAGGATCTTTCAGTTTGTTTGTAAGATTACTATTTACTTAATGTATATAAATACATTGTAGCTGTCTTCAGACACACCAGATGGTTGGAGCCACCGTGTGGTTGCTGGGAATTGAACTCAGGACCTTTGGAAGAGCAGTCAGTGCTCTTAACCGCTGAGCCATCTCTCCAGCCCAAGCATCCATTTTCTAACCTCACCTGCCTGTCTGGTGGTTCACTCCCAGGAACCTTCAGAGTCAGGCCTACTCTTGGCTCCACCCTCCTGTCTGTCTCCGGCCTCCTGGACTGCTGATTTATGTTGCTTTCCTGATAACTCATAAGAGTGGGGATTCCCAGTTGGGCATTTAGCTCAACGGTAAAAAAAAATAAAAAAAATGCCTGTGTTCAGTCACACACACACACACACACACACACACACACACACACACACACACACTTGCTCAACTTGATTGTGGCCACAAGGTGGCCACATATCTACTGGGAAATCCCTGTGGTGGAGTACGGGTAGTCACAGGTCAGTGGCCACGGTGCCACCAGTGGAAACACTTTCTGGAATCTTTTGTCTTCCTTAGTCATTCCAGAATATGTGCTTCTGTTATAAGTAAAATAAACTCGGTTGGCGTTTCCTGTGTCTAGCCCTTCTCCACTATGTGTTCTTTTTCCTGACCTTGGGTTTATGGTGAGACGGGTACCCCCACAGGGTAGAAGCCATTCGGGATTCCTCTGAACCTCCTGGTCACCTGCCTTCCCCACAGAGACTGTCAGGCTAGCCCCACACCGTCCACACAGGATTCCAATGATTTGATGCGGTGCTGGCCCAGGGGTGATGTCAGAGCCCTAAGGCTGAAAGGAGGAGAGGGGCTAAGACATAGAAGCTCCTAGAGAGGGCAGGTGGAGGACCCATTCCATCGAGGGGGGGGCACAGATTCCTGCTTCAGAGAAAACAGGACATCCATCTCTCAGCCTGGGTTGAACTTGGCAGAGGGGTATGGATGGGAGATTGTTTGGCTTTGCTGTGCCAAGGGCAGTAGAAAGCCGTAAGAACCTTCAGCCGCTCCACCTTCCTGCCCTTCACCACAGCCACATTACACTTAGAGTCTCCATGTTCCCGGGGGTCACCTTCCTGTCCTAGGTTTGGCCTTCCAAGTGGAAAGATGTCTACCTACAGAGGTAAAAATTAAAAAAACAAAAAACCCTCTTATTTTAAAAAGGAAGTAGAGAGGCTGTGACGATGGGGCAGTTCTTAGAGTGTTTGCTGAGCAAGTGAGGATCAGAGTTTGGATCCCCAGCACCATACACAAGCGGAGGCGCGGGGCTGGACATGGTGTTGTGTGCATTTAATCCCAGCCATCGGGAGGCACAGGCGGGGGCATCTCTGTGAGTTCCAGGCCAGCCTGGTCTACAGCAGCCATCTTGGTCTACAGAGGACAGTCAGGACTACAGAGAGAAACTTGTCTCCTAAAAGCAGAACAAAACAAAGCGAGGCACAAGGGCAAGCAAGCATGGCCGCCTGCCTGTACCGCCCCACTGCATGCAAGGCAGAGACAGAGATCACTGGAGCAAGCCGGCTAACTGGTTCAGCCAAATTGGTGAGCTCTGGTTTCAGTGTGAGACCCTGACTCACACTTAAAGAAGATATCAAGGAAGATGTCAGGGGTCAACCTTTGGCCTTAGTGCATGGGACTGTGTGTGCTCGAGCCACACACACACACACACACACACACACACACACACACACACACACACGGCTCTGCCAACACAGCCACACAAACAAACAAACAAACAAACAAGCAAACATCACTGAAGAGGAAGTCCGAGGCTGGTGATGCATCCTTTTAATTCCACCCCAAGAGATGGGGACAACAGACAGAATCAGGAGAAAACAGGTCTTCCTATGTTACTTAGTGAGTTTAAGATCAGTCTGAGGTGCGAGAAACCTCGTCTCAAAAAACAATCAAAAATGCCCTGTAGCAAGGAAAGGAAGTCTGTGTTCTTATTCTCCGTACTTCTTCCAAGGTAGAGCTGAAGTTAACTCTGAGGTCACAGTCTCAGTGCAGCATCCGTGATGTGTGTGCTTCAGGAGGATCAGCTCCGAGGCCCACCAAGCTCAGGGTCCTTGGCCCTTGCACTCCAAGTGCATCAGGAGCCTCTGGGATGGGGTGGGGTCGGGGGGGGGGGAGGGGGCGGCGTCAGTCCCAGCAGCGAGTGACCCAGTGAGGTAGCACAGGAATGACTCAGCAAGACAAGGCTCTTGGAGCAGAGCCGGGATTTGACTCAGAGTCAACATTGGAGAAAACGGGGCAAAGTGGGGCTTGCTCCTGGCTTGCCCTTTCAAGAGCCCCAGCCTACCTCCTCTGTGATGTCAAAGCCAGAAGTTGCAAGGCAAAGAAAGACATGCCAGATGTCAGATAACTCCTTATCTGGTAGCAGCTATACCAACCTATTCCTGGGGTGTCCACTAGCACTTCCTAATGTAAATGGTTGAGGGGTCCCAGGGGAGGATATCCTGGGCTACTAGGAGCTGGATCAATTGGCCACCGTGCTCCATGGCTCCTCCAGAAGACAATTATGTCCACTCAGAACCAACCCCCAGTGGGAGCCCGCAGGGTTGGACTCCTATCTCCATGGTGGTAACTCTGAACACAGTTCACTTCCATCTCAGTGGAAAGCCCCAAGATGAACTAACTGTGTTAGCCACTGGACAATGGGGGAATAAAGTGTCCTACCAGGTGCTCAGCTGATGGCCGCTGGGAGCCCCGCAGAGCACACTGCTGATAAAGAGCTCTCCTAAGAGCCACAGGCTCCTTAGCAAGCCCCGCTTTCCATAGAGGGGAGCCTGAGGACGTCTAAGGAACAGATACTTTCAGAGTTGGTGGCCTTAGGAAGGAAAGATCAGCAGCGTGTGCCCGAACAAAGGCATCTATAGTGCTGTGGACACCCCAGACGGTGACTCAGAGGACCAGGTATGTGTGACTGGTGCTAGTTTTGAGGAAGAGTGGACTTAGCAGAGCTCCTCAGGCAGTCTCTCTGGCGAGCACAGTAAACCTAGCTTCGCTGGCTGTGATCCTGGAGGGTGCGCGGGATTGGGGAAGGTGTATGTGTTTGAAAGCTCTGTGGGCAAGTGTGTCTCCTCAGAGTCCTTTGAGCATGTAACATATGTCTTTGTGGACCACTTTTTCCACCCTGTGTGGATTCTGGACACTTCTTGCCGAGAGTGGTCTGTACCCAGCACGTAGATGATGGGGTCAGCCACACTGTTGACTGTAGACAGGCACAGAAACACCATAGAGACTGTGTACAGTCTGCTTTCAAAGGCACACACGGCATCCATGTCTCCTTGGTAGAAGGAAAAGCTGGCAGCTTTGACGAGGAGTACCACGTGGTAGGGAGCAAAGCAGACCAGGAAGATGGTGACGACCGCGATGGCGGAGCGCTTCACCTTGTTCTTCTGCGCAGCGCTCAGGCTGTCACTGAGTTTGATGCTCCGGAAGATCTGGTGATTGGTGAACGCCAGGATGCCGAGAGGGATGGCAAAGCCAAAGGTGAAACGCAGGTAGTGGTAGCCGGCTATCTTGCTGTTCATCCTCAGGGGCTCAAAGCAGAAACTCTTCTCCACCTTCATGTCAAACACTGGATAGTTAACAAGTCCAACAAGAAGAATCACACACGCAGAAATGGTGACAGCAGTCCTCTGGTGGCGGTGGCCTCGGCTCTCCAGTGCATAGACCACGGCCATGTAGCGGTCGCAGGAAATGCAGCAGAGCAAGAGGATGCTGATGTAGATGTTGCAGAAGAAGATGTAAGCAGTCACCTTGCAGGCCTGCGGACCCAGGTTCCATTTGTGCTGATTCTGGATGTAGATGATCCACAATGGCACCGTGCTGATGTAGAGCAGCTCACAGAGGGACAGGCAGAACAGGTAGACGGCTAGCACGTTCCTCTGCAGGACTTGCAGCAGCGTCAGCCAGGCAGTCAGGCAGTTGGCTGGTAGGCCCAGCAGGCACACGGCACTGTACACCACCACCAGGACCACTCTGCTCTCCTCGTAGGAGACGTGGCAGGTCTCAGAAGAAGGTACTGAGGTGCTCTGAAGAACGGAGGTAACCCCCAGTGTGGTGTTTCCTGTGGGGCAGAAATGACACAGCAGTAGGAGTTACGGAACTACTCCCACTCAGGGAGATTTATAATACCAAGAAAGAGTAAGAAGCTCGATGGGGGTGGGGTCGGGGAGATGACTCATCAGGTAAAATGTGGGGCGGATCCTGACTAGCTGAGGTGTTCTCTGACTTTCACATGCGTACTGTATACATGTATGCCTGCTATACACTCAGTGGCACATGCATGCCTGCTACACATGTCCAGTGCACATGCATGCCTGTAACACACACTCAGAGGTGCATGCATGCCTGTTACATACACACAGTACACATGCATGCCTGCTACATACACACAGGGCACATACATACATGCTACAGACGCACAGTGCACATACATACATGCTACAGATGCACAGTGCACATACATGCCTGCAACACACACTCAGTGGCACATGTATGCCTGCTATACACACACAATTAATAAATAAATCTTTTAAGTAAAAGGGAAGTTTTACGGACTTCAGACTAGACACATCAGGAGTTCAAAAGACTGCAGCTAGAGGAAGCCAGTTGGACCAGAGAATGGTGAGGACAGTCACCAACCCCAGACCCTGACAGATGTGGGCAGATGAATTCTCTCCAAACCCTCTTTCTCTGGCCACACTGGTCATCTGGTGGAGAAGCCTTCAGCCATGTCGTGGGTCAGATTTGGAGGCCCCAAGGGCACTGCCTCCTGGTCCCAGGCTGATATCTGTTCCATGGCTCTGGTTGTCCTGGCCAATTGTCCCATACTCCCTGGGATCTCAGCTGCCCATGCCATCGTCCTCAGCCTGGATGGATTCCACTCTGGCCATGAGTGATAGGATGCCAGCTAAGAACCGCACTACTCCTCAGGTGAGGGCTCCTTGTTAGGAAGGTGACCTGTCCCCAACCAGAGCCTGAATCTTTCTTAGGCAACTGATACATTTCGCAGGCCTCCTCTTTTTTTTTTTTTTTTTTTTTTTTGGTTGGTTGGTTTTTTGAGACAGGGTTTCTCTGTGTAGCCCTGCCTGTCCTGGAATTCACTCTGTAGACCAGGCTGGCAATGAACTCAGAAATCCACCTGACTCTGCCTCCCAAGTGCTGGGATTAAAGGCGTGCACCACCATGCTCGGCTCCAGGCCTCCTTTTTAATCTCTATGGAACACACATAGCACAGAACGTTCTCTCCGAGTCCTTCATTCCCCTGCATGCAGCTGACCGTCACTAACTAACTGGCTGCTGTGTGGAGTGGAGCCAGTTCCCACCTCTAGAATCTTCTCAGCCTGCAGACCAAAGCTCTTCTAGAAATACACACACACACACACACACATACACACACACATACATATACATACACATATACATGTACAAACACACACATACACACTCATACAAACACATATACACACATACACATACATACACATACACACATATACACACATACACACATATGCACACATGCACACACACATATACACACATGCACATACACACACACACACACACACACACACACACACACACACACACACACTTTCCTCCCTTGCATTCTCCCTGCCTCTGTAGAGCAGCCTCACCCAAACGGATTCATCATCGGTGCAGATTTAGTCTACTGAGCATAGCATCTTCCGGGTTCATCCACATCATAGGGTGTGTCAGAACATGTCTTCTTTTTGAGACAGGCTAGCATCCCATCAAGACACTCCATGCACAGGAACACTCCCCAGTGAACACAGAGACACTCTGACACTTGTCACGTGTGCATGGAACCTAGGCTGCTTGCCACATGAACAATATGAGCATTGGTGTCCCTGACTTCTGTCCCTGCTGTCTCCTTTTTGGGTACACCTAAAAGTGAGCTTGCTGGGTCACGTGGCCACTGTGTTTACTCTGAGGAAGCCTGTGCTACTTTCAAGTGTCTGCTCTGCTTTGCAGCCCTATCTGCAGAGATCAGAGCTCAGGCATAGCCAGCCAGCTTCTGCTTTTATGTTTTTTCCTTTTTAACAGTGTGTGTGAGGCACCTTCCTCCCACAATCTGGGTGCCCTGGGTCATCGCTCAGAGGCATCTATTACCACATCTGAATAGAGAAAGTGAGGTTGAGGTTCCAGAGGTGGTGAGCTGCCTTGGATCCCAGTGCTAAATCTTGACGTCAGAACCTGGGGCCAGCAGGCAGCAAGGGTGAGGGATAAGCCCATAGACAGGCATAGGTGTCAAACAGCTTCTTACCTGGGTAGCTCTCTTCCCACTGTGACAGCACCCTCAGGCAGGTTCAGACACCCCTCTGTCCTTCTGCCCTGTCTGTCTCACTGCTCCATCCCACTTCAGACTCTCATCTCCCTCTGTCCTGTTGTCCTGTGTCAGTCTCACCCAGTTCAGATGCTTCATCTCTGTACCCCACCCGCACCCCACCCTACCCACACACCATACAGTTTCCCTGAAAACTGCAAGGGACACAGTCTGTGACCAAGCTGCAGCCTTGCCTTTCCCAGAACCACACTGAACAGATTCCCTGGCACGGCTCTGCCTCTCGCTGCTTGCTCAGGCCCACAGAAGCCTTTGGATCTTCACTGTGTGATGAGACCACATAGGAATTCTTCCGGGCCTTCTTCAATGCCTCAGTCAAACAAGATTCTCTCACCTGCTGCATTGGTAGGTTCTGATCTCATGGTGGCTCCTATGTGAGTTCTGTGGACCCCCTTGTGAAGGTGGCTCTGGCAGCTTAAAATGACCTGGAGAAAGAGCGTGTTGAAACGGAGTTAGGTGAAAATGCAAACAAAACAAAGCAAAGCAAAGCAAAACAAAACAAAACAAAAAGCCAATGAGAATAAGCCAGCCAGCTACCCTCCCACCTACCCCCACCCACCCACCCACCTATCCATCCATCCATCCATCCATCCATCCATCCATCCATATATGTATACATACATACATATATACATGCACACATACATACATACACCCATCTACCCACCCAACCATCTATCCATCCACACATACATATATAATACATACATACATACATACATACATACATCCACCCATCCATCTATCCATCCATCCATACTACATATATACATACACCCATCCACCCATCCATCCACCCAGTCAGCCAGCCAACCACCCTCCCACCTATCCATCCATCCATCCATCCATCCATCCATCCATCCATCCATCCATCCATCCATCCACCCATCCATCCATCCATCCATCCATCCATTCACCCACCCAGCCAGCCAGCCAGCCTGCCAGCCAGGTGTGCTGTTGCAATGCCCATCATCCCAGACTGACTCATTCAACAAAGAGTCTAGAGCACCCCACAGTCAACAAAGGTAATGCAGTACAGACAACCAGGCACCAGGGAGCATCAAAGCATCACCCTGGATACCAGAGTTAAAACTGTTATTTGTTGGTTATGGTTGGCAAAGCTGATGGCACATGAGCTCCCACAGAAGAATTAAGAGCTCCCAAAAGGCGAAGAAACGCAAAATCAGCATGAAGAACGGTCTCTTTGTTTTGTTTTGTTTTCCTGCCTATCAGGCTGACAAAAATAACTAAATCAGTGTTCTGAAGTCTGAAGACATGGCACCCTGAAGCTACACAACGGGGTGGTCACTAGGTACCAATATTTCAGAGCCCCACTTTGCAGTCAGTTTCCAACACCGTTAAGAAAGTCTGAACTTGCTAAAATTCCTCCTAGGGATTTTTTATTTCTGATTAAAAATAATGACCTGAAAAGTTAAGTGTGTCTGACCTGCTGCCCACCTGCTCCCCCGACACACATGGCTGCCCCTCAGCCAGGCAGATAACCACGGTATTTCCCCAGAGTGCATTGGGCCGCGGGAGTGGCCTTTGGGATCCTATGGAAGCCAGTCCAAGAGCCCCCAGACATCCATACCAAGCCATGGAGCCTCACCAGTCGGCACCAGTGCCCAGCTCCTCTGCTTCCTTCTCAGGAGTTTCTGAAAACAACAGGAAGCTGAACCGAACACCCGAGAAGGTGGCTGACCTCTGAAGAAGTCTAAAGTGATACCTCAGCACACATCAAAGAGAGGCAAAGCCAGGGAAGGCAAGAAGAGCCACTCCAAGCATTGACTCTCAGCAGGTTCCTCGCATCACCCCACCATGCCCTGACCTGCTGTACACCAGGTCTGTCCCTCTGGGTCTCAGTCCTGAGCATGCTGTGGGCCTTAACAGCTTGCCAGTCACTCTCTGCTCTACATCTGGTGCAGCAAGCTTCTGCTCTTTCCAAACTCAAAATACCACTAAGCATGACCCCTGTTCTAGCGAATGAGCACATGACTGCATGGAGCCCCAGAGTCAGAGCCCTGAGAGGCCTGCACCTGCTGTCCCTGCAACTAGAATTAGAGTTCCGTAAAGCCAGCTGCAGAGGCAGCCTAGGGCAGGTCTGTCCCTTACAGGGGCTGCACCATGTTCATCCTAAACACCTAGAAACCCTAAGTGTGGTGAAGGGGATGGTGCTCAGGGTGTAGAAGCCAGAGGAAGCAAGGGCTCAGCAGAAAACGTGACAGACACTTCCCTCCTGCGGTGAGGATGCACTGTGGGAAACTGCCATACCTGCAAGTCACATCCCTGTCAACTGTGGACAGAACTTGGCCAGGGAGGCAGAGTGAGCTGTTGGGACTAACTGCTCAGCTTAGACAGAACAAAACAAGGCCATGATACCCCCACCTGGGTCGTGTCCCCTAACCCACAGAGCATCAACACTTACACCAAAGGAGAGCCACCATGAGGCTCAGGCCAGAGCACACTGCGCTAGGACCCCAGAGAAGCAGGGAGGCTCTTGAATCCCTACACTATAATGTGGCTCCTCACCATGGCTTCTCTTGGGTAGCTGACACAGCTATTGGCCTTGTATTCGTGTCATTATCCTTTGTGCTCAGGGCACGCCATCCCTTAGACTTGTCCCTTTCCCAACCTGCCACTTTCCTTTCAGCTGTTGGTCTTCTCTGTGCTAAAGGGTCTCCCTCAGAACACTCAGAGCCCCTCCCTTTCCTGTCTAAGCTCCAAGGGTCCCTAACTTGGTCAGATCAGTTGTTGTGGATGTCTTGCAACAACTAGGCTTTTTCTTCCACAGGAAGGGACAAGGGTCAACAGCCCCATGCTACAAGATATAGGCTTCTCTCAGAAGTGCAGCTGGGCTAGGCCACCTCAGGAATCCCTGAACTGACTACGGATGTGGAAAGACAAGGGAGAAGAGAAGGACCCCTGCATCTGTCTTCTCCAAGAAGCAGACACTGGCCTCTCTGTTTGTTGTGGGTGGCAGGCCTGGCTCTGGGTAGTGACATTTCCTCTTGATGTCCTGGGCCATCTTCAGCGGTGTGTGTCATCTGTGAGAGAGTTGGAAATGGCTGACCCCTGAGGGTAAGAAGATCATGGCCAACTTTCATCAGGACTCGGCAACAGTGTGCTCCCAAACCTTCCGAGAATGTGGCAGAGAGTGCCCTACTGTACTCAAGGCTCATCACACCCACAAGGGCCACACACTCACATGGTTGTGATGTCTGCTTGGGCTGGTGGACTCCGTTACTTAGACAGACCTATAGCAGGCTGAACGCCATCAAGCATCCATTGGACAAAGGGCAACACATCTGGAATGATGACCTTAGCACGTCACTTGTAGCCACCAGGCTGCATGGTGAACCGGCCCTGGATGTCCTCTTCTACCTGCCCTAACTCCCAGCCACACCCCTGCTTCCCCTTGCCACCAGTCCTCAGACTCATGTTGACCTTATCCAGCCATCTTCAAACCATACCTTCTTCATGGCCACCTGCTCCCACCATCCTTCCCACTTCCACTCTCCTGCCTCCAGCCTTCCCTAGGCCCACTCCCACACCATGCAGCCCCTCCCCTCAGGAGACCCATCTTCCAGAAAGAGAGGTACTTGGGGTAGCCAGAACATGCACAGGCCACCTGTGATGCTGTGCACAGGCCACCTGTGATGCTGACGGTCCTGTCAGTCTTTTGACTGTGGAGCTTTCCTAACGGACAGGAAAGCACAAAGGGAAGACACACTTTGTTTCCGCCCTGTGGAGAGGTGAACTGTAAGCCAGGGTGGCTGGACTGGCCCATTGAGCCACCAGCACACTGTGCCATATTTCTCTACTGCAGGAATTTCTGTTTTTTTTGGGTTGCTTTGATCTTTCACTTTTCCATCCTCCTATGGGCTTCTCTGGGGCCTGGCGGGAGACAGCTCAGTGGTAAAAGTGCTTGTCACACGAGTATAAGGACTTATATTTGGATCCCCAGAACTCACATAAATGCCTAGTTCCTGTAGCAGTCCACCTATGGATTCCAGCCTCAGAAGGTAGAGATGAGATCCCCCCCAGAGCAAGCCAGCTAGCAAGAGTAGCCACATCTGTAGACTCTAGGCTTGAATGAAAGACCCTGCCTCAAGGAAGAAGATGGAAGAGCAACTGGGGATGGTTTGGAACATCAATCTCTGGACTCCACATTCACGTGTGTGTGTGTGTGTGTGTGTGTGTGTGTGTGTGTGTGTGTGTGTGTGTGTGTGTACACATGTGTGCCCATACACATGGAAACACACACACATGCACACATACATACAGAAAGAGAGAGAGAAAGAGGAGAGGAGAGAGAGAGGAGAGAGAAGAGAGGAGAGAGAGGAGAAAGAGAGAGGAGAGAGGAAAGAGAGGAGAGAGAGGGCAGAGGAGAGAGGAGAGAGAGGAGAGAGAAGAGAGAGGAGAGAGAGAAGAGAGGAGAGAGAGGAGAGAGAGGGCAGAGGAGAGAGAGAGGAGAGGAGAGAGAGGTGAAAGGCAAAAAATAACAACAACAACAAAACTTCCTCCTCATTTCTGTCCTCAAACTCAGAACACTGACTCAAATTCAGAACGCCATTTGGCAGGAACCGTTAAATTACTAGTGTCAACTATACATCCTGTATATCTGGGGGCCCATCCCCCACACCACACTTCTCAATAACGCACATTTCAGTTTGACTGATCTCTAAGCTGAGTGCTTGCACCAGCTACTCTTCCTTCCCACCTTCCCTCGGGGTGTCTCCGTTCTCACCCCTCTGCGTGGTTAGCCCCCTAAGACATTGTGCCACGTGCCCTCATTGGTAAGACCATAACAGCTGCTCACAGTCCTCGGTGGCCATGCTGAGCAGTCCATGAGTCTGTCCTCACAAATCTAGTAGAAGTTACAAGATCTCCTCTGACAGGCACTCCAAATGCCTGCCTCAGAGTCGGTTAGTGGCCAGCCCCAGGATCTAGCCTCACGACCACACAGCCTATCCCAGTGGAGCCCCACTGTTCATCCCTCCTCAGAGCCTGCCTCTAACCCTAGGTAACTCCTAGGAAGAGGAACCCCTAGTCCCACCAACCATACTGACCAGGATGCCTCTGTGGTCCTCAGCTCCCTGTCAGAGGAAGTCCAGTCCTTCTACTAGCGTCTGTATCTACAGTTGGGGTAAAGATCTTCCAGAAGCATCCAGGTAGGTTGGGGAAGAGCAGTCTGATATATGCTATTGTCCCTGTGCCCTTACATAGGTGGGCATGGTGCCCCTGAGTCCCTTCTTGGGGACAAGCCTTGGCTAAACACTTGGGGCCAAGCCACACTGTTATGCCATCAAAATCACATTTCTTTCAGAACCACTATGGAGAGCATGGCCCCCCCAGACCCACTCCCCAGATCTAGGATCCACTGACTTACCCAAGCCAGTCCTGAGGCAGCACAGGGCAGGCCCGTCCTGAGGCAGGGCTGAGCACCCCTCTGCAGGCCCAGCTGGGAGGTTTCAGGAAGTAGTGGGAGGGGGTATCTGAGCACGCTCACTCCAAGGAACTCCCCTAACCACAACGCAGGCTAGCGTCAGGCTTACATCACTGTGATGACAATGGGTTGGGATGACAGAAAAACAGCTCCAGACCTGTCTGACCTTGCTCGGATGATGGCTCTTCTCAGGTACCGAGAACTGAAAGATGGAGGCTCAAACGGCTCTTCTGGGCAGCTCCGGGAGGACTGGCCCCCACCTGATCCCGAGTCAGGCAGGACAGGTCACATCACCAGCTCTTTACATCCAGGCCTGGTGCTGGAACACCCACCTGGTACTCTGCAAGCGCTCTACCATGAACCCAACCATCCCGGCCGATCTCTTCCTGGAGGCAGAGCCCTCGGGGGCACACCTCCACCCCAGCTCTGTCTGAGAAACCATCCTTCATTTCGGAACAAAGCCTTTACCCAGGAACTCTACAAGTGGTTTTGCTTGTGAGAGCCACATACAGTAAGTACTGTGCCACATACAGTAAGTACTGTGCCACATACAGTAAGTACTGTGCCACATACAGTAAGTACTGTGCCACATACAGTAAGTACTGTGCCACATACAGTAAGTACTGTGCCACATACAGTAAGTACTGTGCCACAGTACAGTAAGTACTGTGCCACAGTACAGTAAGTACTGTGCCACATACAGTAAGTACTGTGCCACATACAGTAAGTACTTGGCATTACTGTGGCAGCCCCACCGCTGAGGGCTGCTCAGGATGATGGGCACAGCAGCTTCTAGTGGCCCTGGGCTCATACATCTTACACCCAAATGTAACCTGTTTTCTCTGGAAAAAGGCAGGTGGCCACTGCTGGTACCCACCACTAACTTAACCACACTCAGCCCAAAGGCTGGCTCTAGGCTTGGGGGTGTTGGCCCCATCCCTGACAGCTCCCAGAGTCCTCAAAACTGAAGGCAAAGCTGGCCTTGGTAGCCTGTGTTCAGCTAACACTTTCAGAAGCGCTAGCCGACGAAGCCCAGCTTTACAGAGCAGTTTGAAAGGTCATGACCCAGATAGCAGCTCCCTGCCTAAGTCCAAAGACAGACATGCTCTCTGAGAGTCATGCCAGGCTTCAAGGCTGTGAGGCTGGAGGCCTTTCTTTCTCACCCAACCCCTAACAGACATTTACATATTTGTGTGGGTGGCAGTACAGTCCCTAGAAAGCTGGCCCTCAGGGGTGTGGGGCAGACAGCTGGCATGCGGGCCTGAAGATAGTCCATCTTAACTTTCTGAAAGCAGCTGTTCGTGGGCCGTCGCCTTCAAGGAATCTAGTGCACAGTAAGTCCTCCCTGGGCTCTGACCACGATGCCACTCGTACCTGACCTTGGAGGGCAAAGGGGTTTGATGGCTCTGGCACAAGTGGACATGGCCTCCTGCATCCTGATCAGCCTAATCGAGAGCTCTGCCTTCCATTCTCCACAAGGAATAGCAATTGCCTCTTCCGATTCTATAGGTGGGTGTTAGCAACCTTCTCGAGTTCACTAGTTCTTCTTATGGGCGGCGCTGAGCCCTACGCTTGCCTGCCTGCCCTGGAGGCCGCAACATGACAAACCAGACAGGTCTTCAGCATTTAACTTTAACGTGGTTGAAGCTCATTATAAAATGGCCATTTGACCACTCTTCCTTCCTTCCTTCCTTCCTTCCTTCCTTCCTTCCTTCCTTCCTTCCTTCCTTCCTTCCTTCCTTCCTTCCTTTCTTTCTTTCTTTCTTTCTTTCTTTCTTTCTTTCTTTCTTTCTTTCTTCCCTTCCTTCCTTCCTTTCTTTTTTTCTTTCTCTCTCTCTCTCTCTCTCTCTCTCTCTTTCTTTCTTTCTTTCTTTCTTTCTTCCCTTCCTTCCTTTCTTTTCTTTTCTTTCTTTCTTTCTTTCTTTCTTTCTTTCTTTCTTTCTTTCTTTCTTTCTTTCTTTCTTCCCTTCCTTCCTTCCTTTCTTTTTTTCTTTCTTTCTCTCTCTCTCTCTCTTTCTTTCTTTCTTTCTTTCTTTCTTTCTTTCTTTCTTTCTTTCTTCCCTTCCTTCCTTCCTTCCTTCCTTTCTTTTCTTTTCTTTTCTTTTCTTTTCTTTTCTTTCTTTCTTTCTTTCTTTCTTTCTTTCTTTCTTTCTTTCTTTCTTTCTTTCTTTCTTTCTTCCTTCCTTCCTTCCTTCCTTCCTTCCTTCCTTCCTTCCTTCCTTCCTTCCTTTCTTTCTTTCTTTCTTTCTTTCTTTCTTTCTTTCTTTCTTTCTTTCTTGGTTTTTTGAGACAGGGTTTCTCTGTATAGCCCTGGCTGTCCTGGAACTCACTCTGTAGACCAGGCTGGCCTCAAACTCAGAAATCCGCCTGCCTCTGCCTCCCGAGTGCTGGGATTAAAGGCGTGCGCCACCACACCCGGCTTTGACCACTCTTTAGAGAAGAGTACTCCCTAGGACCCACCATCATCTCCAGAACCTTTCACCTTGTAATGAAGGTCTGTGCTCAGTAACACCACCCTACCCAGTTCAACCTGCTGACTCTATGAAGGTGACCTAGAGACCTCAGCACCAGCAGCATCAAACACTATTCGTCCTGCGTGCCTTGCTCATAGTGCTCAGCACAGTGTCGTCTGGGTTCACCCAGATGCAGCGGGTGTCTGAACGCTTCTTCCTAATGGCTGGATGGTGTAAGATGAGTGTGTGTTGCTTCTCTGTTGTCTGTAGACAGACACATGTCATCCATGGATGGCATGGGCCATTTCTCCCCTGAGACTCTGTCTTAGTCAGGACAGGCATAGTCTACTGCTATGATGAAACACCATGACAAAAAAGCAAGTCAGGGCAGGAACTCAAGCAGGGCGGGAACCCGATGGCAGGAGCTGATGCAGAGTCCATGGAGGAGTTCTGCTTACTGGCTTGCTCCCCATGGCTTTCTCAGCCTGCTTTCTTATACAGCCCAGGACCACCAGCGAAGAAGTGGCACCACCCACCATGGGATGGTCCCTCCCCCATTGATCACTAACTGAGAAAATGCCTTACAGCTGGATCTTATGGAGACATTTTCTCAGCTGAGGTTCCCTCCTTTAAGTTGGCTCTAGCTCATGTCAAGTTCACTTAAGATCAGCACGTGCCTCTATTCAGGACTTATAGGTTTTTGCATCCTTGGTATGTTCTTGTCAAACATTCATTCCTCTTTCTTTTTTTTTTTTTTAAAGATTTATTTCATGTATATGAGTACACTGTAGCTGTACAGATGGTTGTGAGCCTTCGAGTGGACATTGGGAATTGAATTTAGGACCTCTGCTCGCTCTGCTCCGGTCAACCCCACTCACTCAGGCCCAGTGATTTATTATAAATAAGTACATTGTAGCTGTCTTTTAGATATGCCAGAAGAGGGCATCAGATCTCACTATGGGTGGTTGTGAGCCACCATGTGGTTGCTGGCATTTGAACTTAGGACCTTCTTAAGAGCAGTCAGTGCTCTTACCCGCTGAGCCATCTCTCCAGCCCTCGGGTATGCTTTTAGGTATGTCTGTCCTGGTACTCACAGGAGTTCCTGGAACTGGAGTTCAAAACACTGTGAGCCACCATGTGGATGCTGGGAATTGAACTCAGGTCCTCTGTAAGCGCAACCAGTGTCATTAACTGCTGAGCTGTCCCTCTAACCCCAACAGTCATTATTCTCCATGACACTAAAGGACACAAAGGTTGCCCCAGCTTTGATAAGCTACCTCTGTACTGGTGATTGCATGGTCTGTCTCCTTGGGATTGTCAGTATGGTTGCCTGCTTCCACACACCTAGCTGTCTGTTGGGTTTATCGTGTGTTAACAGGATACCTGATCCCACATCAGCGCTCAAGGTCAAGCCTCAGCCCCTCTGCCTTCCTCTTGCCATCATCTGTCCCTCAGAGGAGAGCTCTGTCCTCCTTTCCCCACATTTGGGCCTTACTAATGCCAAGGGAGACGCGAAACAGAAGTTTCTATGGAGTTGACCTATCGTACACAAGACAGCAAGAGGCCTCCAGTCCTAGCAAAGGAAGTATTGAAGGGACACGCCCAAAGCAGAAGAGGAAGCAGAAGGAAGAGGCTTTTGAGACGTGTCATCCCAAGGGCTTGCCAATTCTCAATGCCCTGGTTCCTTCGACAGAGGGGTTCTCCAAGTATGAATCACAAGTCACTGCTTTGAACAATGTTCCATTGGGCCCCACCTGGGCCCAGGCTGCTTTAACCCTCAAACCTCCCGCAGTCACACCTAACCCCTGGGTTTTCTCCCCAGTGCTGACCTGGGAGCTTCCAAGACTCCCAGAAACCAACCCCAGGTCTTTATCCTGCGACCAAGGACAGCTACTTGAGTTCTGGCCTTGAAGGCTATTTTCCCAGTATCAGGGAGGGATGGAAGGAGGGAGGGACAGAGGGAGGGAGGGACGGAGGGACGAACTGAGACCCTTCCCCTTTGAGTTGACCAGAACCACCCTGAGCAGCTCTTCTGCCTTCTCAGCAGGGTAGTTGAGGGGATCCGTGGAGAGGAAGCATCCAAGGGCATGGAGTTACTGAGTGCAAAGCCAGAGACTTACAGTTGTTCTGCTGCCTATGTCCAAGCACACACATCCCAGGATGGCAGTCTACGCCAGGCAGGAAGCCCCAAGGCAGGATGGAGAGCTCAGAGCACTCAGGGGGACTCAGGGCAGCTGGGGCGTGGGTGCAGGAACCTGCTTTGAGACATCTTAGGAGCAGTATCTTGACCAGCTACCCTCCTTAGTGTGGGAATCTGGAACATTCCATCTCTACTTCTGGAAATAACCCAGGAAGATTCCAGGTTGGCCCAGTCAGGGTCCAGGGTCCAGAACCTCCTTCCACACCTGCCAAGCCAGCAGCACTGTCTGTGAGCAGCCCTGGAGGCTGGGGTAGAGCTGGCTCCTTGGCTGGCACAGGTTGGATATAGTTCCAGCCCTGCCTGGCACCTACCTGTTCTTCCTCCCCCTGGATTCCTATCACATTTGACCTCAGACATCTACTGGTCACCTTGCCTGAGGAAACCCCATCCATGGACATGCCTCTCCTGGGCCCTGCTCTCGACTTTCTCCTTTTCTCTGCTTTGTGATGGAGTCAACCTGGCTCTGAGAACTGGAAGTTATGTCCGAAGGGTCCATAGCGCTGGATCTCAGCATCTCGTCTGTTAGGTACGAGCCCCTTGTGGGAACTAGAGGCAACAGGGAGAGTCTGAGAAACCTAAGTCTCCTTCAGGACTAGAGCCCTGGCTCCAGGGTCCTTTATCTGGTTCCACTGTCCCCTGCACATCTTTTCTGTCCCTAATTCCATCTCCCGCGTCACCGGTCACCCTCTCTGACAGAGGGAGTAGCAGCAAAGATGATGCTTGTGGCACTCTGTCACCCAGCCTGAGACTGAGAGCTGTTTGCAGCTAGTGGGCACCTTGTGGGACCAGCTCCCAAGACTCAGGGAGGAGGGAGACAGAATACCTTTTAATGGCCAGCCTCCAGGATGGCAGGAGAGGCCTGATCAGTGACCGCCTACTATGTGCCAGGCCAAGCAAGACACATCTTCTTCCTCTCACCCCAGGGAAGACCACAGCCCATATCTCAGGCCTCTATGCTTTAGCCCCAGAGCCCCTCAGTGGATACTCTCAGCACCCAGATCCACTCTCAGCAGCTTCCGGGAACTGTCTGTGTTTACCCTAAAGGTCCCTCGAGCCGAGGAAAAACCCTAGCAAGAAAGGCCACTCCCAGACTTTGGTGCTGCCTGCTCCAAGGGTCTTTCCCATGAGTCAGTCTGAAGCCTGTATTGAAATGCAGAAGTGCACAGTAGAGTGTGTGGGCCCACTCCTGTCCTCCCGATCCCGAGCTTCCGGGAGATCAGCGCACAGAAGAAAGCCTTCAGCATCCCTCTTTCAGTGGAGTGATCTGGCCACACTCCAGATCTGCAGATTCCATTTCTGTGTCATCTGGATGTCAGCCATGTCAAAGGCCTGAGGGCAGACTGGAAATAAGAAACTGGAGACATGGGCAGCCAGACCATCTTCAGCTGGTCTCTCCACGCCCAGGGAACCCCTGCACCAAAACCACCCAATCCTTGCCTGGGATCACACCTGGAGGCCTTCTCCCAGCAGAGGGGACCACCAGCACCTCCACCACCAAGGGAACATGGAGCATCCCTGGAAGTACATAAGGGACATGCTGCTGCTGCTGCTGCTGCTGCTGCTGCTGCTGCTGCTGCTGTGTGGAGACCAGGGGTGCTACTTAAGGCCCAGCACAGGAAGCCCCTCCAGCACTCCAAGTGTCCACAGTGCTGTATGTGAAGCCCAATGGCTGCTGTGGCCAACACAAAATTTGGAGCAGGCTCTAGTAATGACCCCAGGTAAGATGATGAGACCTGGGAGGCTCTTGCACCACACCCTGCCTCCTTACCACACCCGGCCAGGTGAATCTACAGAGCTGGGGGACCTAAGAACACAGCGGGGAAGGCCCAGAAAACCTGGTACAATGTTTTTCCCTCCCTTTGCCTCTGAAAGCAGAAGTAACCGAGGTTGGGGGAATTACAAAGCCCAGGGTTGCGCTGGGTTCTGTGGTCTGGTCTTTTCTCTGTACCACACACCCGTGACACCATCCCAGAAGTGCAGATATGGAAGTGAGAATCCATTTAAAAAGCGCCCCACTCTATAGGTGGAACAACATTATGAACTAACCAGTACCCCGGAGCTCTTAACTCTAGCTGCATATGTATCAAAAGATGGCCTAGTCGGCCATCACTGGAAAGAGAGGCCCATTGGACTTACAAACTTTATATGCCCCAGTATAGGGGAATGCCAGGGCCAAAAAGTGGGAGTGGGTGGGTAGGGGAGTGGGGGGGAGGGTATCGGGGACTTTTGGGATAGCATTGGAAATGTAAATGAGGAAAATACCTAATAAAAATATTTTTAAAAAGAAAAAAGAAAAAAGAAATGTCAGCATATAGTTGATTACATTTTGTTAGAATGTTTGATTTTTAAAAATTGCTGTTTGGGGTATTCACTGGAGTTTTATAAAAAATGGAAAATGAAGTTTGGCTTTGGATTGGGATAGGAGTTCCAACAAGTTCTGGAAAAGTCCCGAATATTCTCTGTCATTTTATACTGGATATGGATTAAACCAATAAGTTCAACACTGAAAAAAAAAAAAAGCGCCCCACTGATATCACCTCTCTGTACTTACCAGAAACAGATCGCTGGGGCTGTAGCCACCTCAAAGGCTGGGGATCCCACTGGGTTGTTGACTGGTGTCTTATGGGGTCACCCATAACTAGCAGCTTCAGGGGTTGATGAGCTGTCTGCCCTACAGGACCCCTCCTGGTCACATGGGCAGACCTTATCCTAAGCCTGGGAGTCTTGTGCCATACGCTTAGTGAAGCAATAGCTAATCCAGGGTCACATGGGCCCTCTAGGCCGCAAGGGATACATCTCCCACCAAGGAGAAGATTTGATAGGGGAGCCAGCTTTACTTCCTGTCCCTTCAACTACAGATGGCTAGGCTCTGTGGCTTCCTTCCGGGGTAGTGGGTAAGCCATGCACCCCAAAGTCACACCTCCCTCCTCCCATTAAAACCCCAGCTGCGTCCTCTCTTGCCCACAAGACCAAGATGCTGGTGGACACACAGTGGAGCATAACCAGACACATGCCTGTTAGCCCACACCCACCTGAAGAAGCCTCAGGTGTCTCCATGCCAATCACAAGGGCACACTGCCAGAGCTGACCTTGCTGCCCTGTGACTTCAGGCAGGCTGTCCTACTTTCCAGGGCTGGCTCCCTGGTGACAGGTGAATGGGTGCTCAGCTGGGCAGTTTGTGGGTGCTCCTCCCAACTACAACCCAGGGGATCGTCTCTCCAGGGCTGCTGTCCACTACCTTGCCAGGGCTGCAGTTGCTTCTGAGCCAGCACGCTGGGAGGTTGCGGGTTACTATCCGCTAAGCCTTGCACTTGCAAAACAGGTCCTTCCAGCCCCCAAACGGAGCCAAGGAATCTTTGAGCTGTTACTTCAGTCTGTCTGATAGAAGACTGTCTAGAAGACTGTCCGGGCTTTTGGTTCTTCTGGGAGCCTTATTTCTCGAGTGCTTGGTTCATTTCACCTACTTCCTACAGCGTGGCTATACAGTTGTATACACTAGCGTCTTTGGGATTTCTTTTCGGTTAAAAACCAATTTTGCGTCTATTTACTTACTCTGTGTGTGTGTGTGTGTGTGTGTGTGTGTGTGTGTGTGTGTGTGTGTGTGTGTGCGCGCGCGCGCGTGTGCGCCATGGTGCTTGGTAGGAGGTCAGAGGACAACTTTCAGGAGTCGAATCTCTCCTTCCACCTCGTGGTGTCTGGGGATTGAACTCATATCATGAGGTTGAGCAGCAAGGGTTTCGAGGTGCCAAATCACTGGCCAGTTGATTTGCACTGTTTAATCTGCACAGAGAAACCTCATCTTCCAATACTCATGTCTACAGATTTAACAGTGGCGTAACTGTGTATCCTGTACCATGCTCATGACAGCTCTCAGTCCTTCCCTAGTCTCTGTCTTCTCTCTCTCTCTCTCTCTCTCTCTCTCTCTCTCTCTCTCTCTCTCTCTCTCTCTCTCTCCTTTCCTTCCTCCATCCCTCCATCCCTCCCCTCCCTTCCTCCCTCCCTCCCTCCCTCCCTCCCTTACTTCCTTTTCTCTGGTTTGGCCTTTCCAGAAGCCTGTTGGTTCTGGCTTCTTCTGTAAGAGAATTGCTTTGGAAATCTGTCCACGGGTGAGAACTGCCAGCATAGCCCCTGCCCCCACTAAGCAGCACTTCATTTTCTGGATAGGCTCTGGTTGTTTAGCGCCTGGCCAGTTGAAAGGGCAGTTTCCAACATGGATTGATTAAGTGCTGGAAGATTTTCGCACGATCTCTGGGGAGTCGAGGGGTGACCAATCACTCCGTGCCCTTTCACAGACCCTGACCCCATGTGTTATCTCTCCAGCTCTAGCTGAGCGCGGTTTTTGCTGCATGTGTGTCTGCACGTTTGCCGTTCTGGCGGGTGCAGCAGCAGTGCCTGGGGTTTGCACGTGCTTTGGCTTGATGATAAATGATGTTTCTTCCCGTCACTTGTCCCCTGCGTCCCTTCTCCGGTGCTGTGCTTGTTCGGATCTTTAGCCCATTTTAAAACTGGGTTGTTTGCTCCTTTGTTGTTGACTTCTGAGAGGTCTTTATGTATCCTGACTTCAGCTGACACGTGGCTCATTCTATCCGTCTGTGGTTTATTATCTTTTAAATCTTCCATCACAGAACGGATCTCTACTATATCCTATTTCATGGAGTTCTTTTTTTTTTTTTTTAACTGTTGATTTTTATCTTTGTTTTTCAATGTTTTGGGACTTAACCTACTTCTTTGCCCTATATGTGATCTTTCAAATTTGAAATATAAATTTAAATAGTGAAGTTCAGCCCCTTCAGGCATCCAGTGCAGAGCAGATGCACCCAGGTATACGTTCAGTCGCCACCCCACCCCACCCCCGCCACCCCTCCAGCACCCCACTCCCCGGGGCCAGACCTAATGGCGGGACCACACACTTCCCAGTCCTGAGGCACTGTCTTTGCTACACACGGGTTGGAGCCGTTTCCCGACGCCCCAGTCTTGCTGCGGCCACAAGTCTGGACATGCAGTGTGTTTGCTACAATTCTGTTTTCCATGCCTTATGTTTTTATGACCTCTGCTTTAGCTCATGAGTTATTCAGTCCTGTGCCTGCGGTCTCGAACATCAGGACCAAAGGAACGTGCAGCATGATCACGTGCTCCTTCCGCTCTTCCGCGTTCTGTAGCTGTCCATTCCCAGCCCCTTCTTCCTCTGCCTGTCCATCCCTCTACACACCTGTTCACGCCCCGGCCACGGCCACCGAGTCACTCTCCTAAATCTCTCTCTACTCTGCGCTCCTTCACTCCATCCGCCCACCTATCCCCATCTCTCTAGTTGTACCCAATCCTCAGGCAACCCCAGCGCCTGGAGCCAAACAAGGCCTCCAGTCTCACTCTGCCACTCCTCTGACAAGCGGAGCTGGGCAAAGAGGCTCAGGAGGAAGTTGGAGGTTTCCTAGGCCACCTCCCCGAGCTCCCCGCCCCAGATCGCCTCAGCCAGCGGCTCAGTCTTCCAGACTGTAAGACTTGATTTCCCACGCCCTTTGCCCCAAACTACCCTCCAAGAACAGCAGCAGGAAGAGGGGCAGATCACCCTGAACCACATTGGCTGCACCCAGGGTCCTGACACAGCAGAGTTCATCTGTGGAAGACTTTGCTTCTGAGAAACGGCGGGCTAGGTTTAGGTTTAAGGGTGCTGCCAGGCTGAAGAAAACGAGGCAGGTAGCTGGCAGCACCTCTGGTGAAGAAAAGACCAATTTGACTCCAAGCTAATGCCTGCTGCTGAAGCTTGGAGGCCAGCATGGAGGAGGAGGCAATGGGTATGCTGGTTTCCTACTGGGTATGCTGGTAAATGGCAAATAGCCTGGGGCTCTTCCCTGAGGTCTTTTCTTTTTTTTTTTTTTCTTGCCTTTAAAAAAAAACTTTATTTATTATGCATTGGTGTTTTGCTTGCATATATATCTGTGTGAGGGTGTCAGATCTCCTGGAACTAGAGTCACAGGCAGTTCTGAGCTGCCATGCGGGAGCTAGGACCAGGTTTTCTAAAGGACCCAGGTCCTTTAGAAGAGCAGATGGTGTTCTTAACCGCTGGGGCAGCTCTTTAACTCCCTTTTTCTCTTGTTTAAGAAAGGCCTTGCTGTGCAACCCAGGGCAGGCTTTGAACTGGAAATCTCTCTGCTTCCACTTCCTAGGTGTTGGTATTATAGGCATTTGCCACCATGCAAGGCTAGGATAGTTTCTTGATACAGAGACCCCAGAGACCTCAACCAGAAACGTTCTCAGACTACAGTGACATTCTCCCAAGCCAAGCTGGAGTAATCCAGGCCTCTGGGGCCTGTCACATCTCCTGGCAGGAAAGCAGCTAGAAGTGACTGAATGTCCCCTGGACAGGGAGACGTTCAGTTCCTGTGTCCTAAGCCTCCAGCCCCATCCCTCCAGGGTCACCTCTTGGTCACCTCCCTCGACAAGCCCTACTGTCTAAACAAGGAGGAAGACACATCCCACCCAAAGGAGTGGTGGCCAACTGGTGTGGTTGTCTGAGCATGCTCAATGGGGTCCCTGAAGCTTTCCAGGTCTTTCTGGGGGATGTAGCCTCTCAGAGTTCAGTCCCCAAAGACCCTTAATTGGCTGATACCCACAACCCCTGCTCAGATCCTAGAGCTCTGGTCTCATGTCACCTCTTTCTGGGCTAACCACTGGCCAGCTCTTCTTTGGTCCGGACCTGGCAGCTTCTTAGGCTACCACCATCTCCTGGGAACAAAGGGTTGAACAACCTGGGAACACTCACCACCTGCCTATATATATGTTGTATATATTGATATATATCAATGATGAGAATATATGAGGCTTATAAAAAAGGGGGGCTGTGTTTCTACAAATTGGGGGGATTTAAGCATTTCACACAGGCACAAGATGAAGACAGTGGTGACTGTGTTCCTAGGAGATCAGCTGAGGAGACACTCAGCCCCCAGCTGCCTGCCACCACCCCCATAGCACCCCTTCAGTCTCCCACCCCCCAGCTATGGGGAAAGGGGAGATGTTTGCCATTTATCTCAAATGCATCCTATGAATAACTTTTTTTTAAAAGACAGGATCTCACTATATAGCCCTGGCTATCCCAGAAATCACTGTATAGACCAACCAGATTAGCCTCGAACTCACAGAGATCTACCCACCTCTACCTCCCTAGTCCCGGGACTAAAGCCATGAGCGACCATGTCTGCCTTCTGGGCAACTTTCTATCCACCTTCACCAAATCCTGGGGGGCAAAGATACAAAGAAAACACCAGAGAAGGAAAAGAAGGAGCCCTCCAGCCCAGTAGCTCCTGCGTCCCTAGAGGGGAAGATAAAGAACTGTGAAGACACCATATGTGACTGTCCCTCCCTCATGTGACACCAGAACAGCCATGCCATACTCCTGAGAGGATGTGACTGGGGTATGAGAGGTCACACACCCTGCCTGCCCACCCTCATGTAGGTATGGAGGGGCAGCCTGGGTCACCGTCTCGTCCCACCTTCTTCCTCTCGGGTATCATCTCACAAGGTGCTCCAGGTCTGGTTGAAGTTCAGCCATTCGGCAGCCCTGTACGTGAATGAACACAGCCCTTAGCCAGCTCTTGAACTGACAGCTCCTTGTCCACCAAGCCCTGTTTGTTGGCCCGCGCCCACACCCAGCACTCCCTGGAAGCTCTGCTGATTCAAAGTAACTTCACCTCAGCTTCCTCTAGACACGCAGTCTTCACTGAGACCCCCACCAACACCAGATCGTCGGCCCAGTGGGTGTAAGAGTGACACAGGGGTCTCAGCTTCTCTTGACCCCAACATCACACACTTGAAAGGTGAATCCAAGAGACCCTGCCATGGGCACTCTGAGCTCAGCTCAAGTTCAAGCCTTTGGTGGAAACATTCTGAGTAAACTCTGAACTTTGAAGGAGGAAGGTCTTTCTGGCGCAGTCCAGCCTGATGACCACAATATGCAGGACCTTTCATTAGTTGCTCTCCTAACCAGCCACACCACACCACCTTACCAAGTCTGATAAGCTCTCTCTGTCCTCATTTGTGACCCCATGAGGCTGCTACCCGGAAGAGGTGGTGTAGTGCGGAACGACAGACAGACAGACCTAAGACATAATCTGTTTAGGTTTCCAACAGTGGCCTGGCAGCCTGCCACCTGGTGGCTATGACAGTCCTTGCACATGCTCATAGATTAGCGGAGGGCTCCTTGCCTGGCTCCAGCCCACTTTCCCAAGTCTGCTCGGCCTCAGGATGGGGAGCACAAATGGGTGTGTGTGACACCTGCTCAACCAGCTTCCAAGGCTTGCTTCTGTCCCCAGCACTGTCAGTGCTCTGCTATCAACTCTTCCGTGGGATCACCTCTGAAAGTTCCCACAGTCCTGCGCCCCCACCACACACACACACATGGATAGCGATTTTTCTTGCAGATAAAAAAAAGACTCCCCCAGCCTCCGCCGTTCGGGAGACTTTCCTGCTCATCCGGGATCCTAAAACTTGCTGCTCCTTCTGGCTGGGATCCAGAGTGTATCAACCCCCACGCCCCCAGCCCCTACGCGGCCCTTTGAGCTGGAGCTTACAGGCCAGTCTCTTCTCGCTGGGAATGTCACAATCTGCTCCACGACCTGCTCCACATGCCTCTGGTCCTTGAGCTAGGTTACCCCCCTTCTCCTCCGCCTCCTGGGTAAGCTCTTGGCCGTCCGGCAGCCTAGGGCCAAGAGCCCACTCCCACCCATACCCTACGGAGAGTGGAGCACGCTGGGGCTTGCCCAGGCGTCAGCGGGGGAGTCCACAACCCCTGAGCGAGCCTCAGCAGGTAAAGGGCAGAATTTCGTCTCCGCCTTCGCTGTCTAGAGCGAACCTGAGTGACCCGCTCTGACTTCCTGAGGTTCCCGCACATGCGCGTCTGGCGGACCGCAGCCTGATGTCCAGGCAGAAATGCTAGGAGCGCACCAAGCCTTCGCCTATGTTGTATTTGCAAAATAACCGGGTGAAGTACGGATTGCTATTGTTCTCAATTTGCAGATTCAGAAATCCAGGTGTAATGCATTCTCACCCAGATGCAGCCCTCCCAACATAGAGTTTTGCACAGAAACCAGTTATTCGTGACACTGGAGACTTGATGACTTGCACAGATCTGTGACAAGGGGAGAAGAGGGCAAGACCAAGAAGAGGCGAGATTCCCGATTGATCCCCTCTCTGTCTGTCCCCTCCCTAGGAAAGATGAGCCTCATAAGCACTCAGGTGGAGTAAGACTAAATCTAACTTCTTTACCCCTAACCACTCCATAGGACCAGCCCCGACTCCCTCCCTTCTGGGAACCCAGTTCTGCCTATCAAACCACTGGACTCATAGGGACCCTCTGAGCACATTGCAGGGGAGTTTCAGGAGGCTTCGTTGTGGTCCCAACAACTTCTACCCTGGGCCTGCTGGGCTAGGGAGGGTAAGATCAGGAAGAGATGGGATTCCCCCCACCCCCACCCCAGATGCACACAAACCTCTTTCCTTCTTCTAGGCCAACCTCCTCAGAGTCCCTCACTCACTGAGTAGGGGAATCCATCTCTGCCAAAGATGCCAGGTGAGGGCTACAAAACAGCCACTAGAGAAAGCCAAGAGGGCAGTGAATTGCAGCCACTTTACCAAATGGTTTGTGCCTCTATCTACCAATCTATGCAAAAGGTTTTATTTCCATGTCACGATGGGACAATACCTGATGAATGTGTCATTGTCGCAGTTTCTGGGAGCAAACCACAGGAGCCCCTACGGAGCCACCTCTCCCGAACCTCCTCAGCAGCTGCTCAGTTGCTTTATCATGATGCTCTGGGCTCTGGGAGCAAGAGAGTGTCAGACTAAGTGTAGACAGACAGGCACAGGTGCATGCTCTTATGCATTAGTCACCAAAGCCTTACCCACGTATTCATGTCCCAAACCATATAGATGGCTATAAATGTCTAGTCCCAGAACCCCTATGCTAGGTCACTGTGGGTTTCCCAAGTTTTGTGTCATAGAAAACGGAGTCTAGGACCAAACACCTCAGCCTGACCCACACCTCCTTCAGCATGGTCACCCGAAGGTCCAAGCTGAGTACGTTCTCCCAGACGAGCAGTGATGAGACCAGCTGGCCTCCTCTGGCACGCGGACATAGGCTGGGAAAGCTAGCCTAAAACCTAAGTCAACACTGCGGCCACCAGGGGGCACCCAGCTCCACAGATAAGGTGGGAGACCATGTTCTTGGAGCCAGAGAGGGCTCCGGAGGCAGAGTGTTGGCTGGGACCTCACATCATCATGACGACTCAGGGAGGTAGTATTGTGATGCCATTCTCCCACTGAGGACACGTGCCAGAGAAAGGGACATCATTGGTCCTGACACTTAGGGCTGGAAGACTTGGGCCTCAGAATTTTCCAAGTTTACCCTGAACCAGCTTGTGTCTAGCTTGCGTCCAGCTTGCTGCATGACTCCAGGAATGTTACTTGACCTTGAGGTTGATGGTGGTGTGAGGAAGCAATAATTGGACCCTGGGACCAGGGGTCTATCCTCAGCCAGTACAGGGGCTTCAGGGCTGCTGTTTACAGGCAGGTTCCTATTACTCAGCGGGAGGAGAGTTTGCAAAACTCCATCGACTCCTATAAAGAACCCCTGCTGCCTGATGCAACTGTAGAATGCCCACCTAACAGTGCCCCCTCCCCACTGTGGCCCTACCAGCCCAGAGCCAGTACAACAGGCAGGAATTGGATTGGCAGTGTGGACCCCCTTTGACCCTCCTGCCTAATGCCATCCAGGGCAGCCAGATTGGGCAAGGCCACCGCCTGGATCTGGCAAAAGTTACCGCCTGCCTCCCAGGCAGCTGGAGCTGAGTGCTGGTAGCGCAGTCTTTCCCACGCTCCGTGATGCCAGTCTTGGCACTCCAGCTCCGCCCCACCCTTGCCTTGCTGGGCCCCGGGCACCCGGAATGTGGCTGAAGATTCTGTCCCCCTGGGCCACAGATTCCTGTCTCAGTGGGTGTGGGCGGAGGCCCGCTTTCCGCCCTTTGATCCCGGCCAACTCCAGCTAGCGGGCCACGCCCAAACCCTGCCAGCCCGGCCCAGGCGCAAGATGGAGGCGGGGCTAGTCTCGACTCCCCAGGCTCTCGAACTCTGGCTCCTAGAGTTCTGGCTCTATCTTGGAGTTCTAGCACCAGCAGTGATTGACTCCTTACTACCCAATGTGCAGCCTGATGCCGGTCAGGGCTGCAGCCAGACAAGGAAATCCGAGACTCTTCTAGTACGGTTTCTCTCGTGGTCGCTGTGAGCTGGGTGGTAGTTTGCCTATCTCCAATCTCTCTCAACAACTAATCCTGGGACATGGGATCGACTAGAGGGAAGGAGAGGCACCCTCTAAGCCCAGGAAGACAAGGGCAGCGTCTCAGAACCCAAGGGGATGGGCTAGTTCCGGAGTCCACCAGAGGTGGTCTCCAGAGGTTATGGGAGCTCCTGAGATGCGCAGCCATCTGGAGAGATCACTTGCCTCAGTTTCCCCATTTACTGGATAGAATGACAGTAATGAATATCCTGTTTCCACACTTGTGGTGGTTGGAGTGGGCTTTGGACTTACTCCATCCTTCCAAGTGGCCTCACTACGCTTTTCTAGTCGAGCCACGGAAGCCATCTGGCATTGCTTAGAGCCTTGGAGGACTGAGCCGAGGTGAGCCTCGCTGCTTCTGTGGGCTACCTGCCTCGGGTTGGTGTTGTCACTCCTGGTCAGTCCTTACCGCCAGTGTCTACCTGGCCACCGAGTGCGAGAGTCTTGCCATGTTCGTTCAAGTAGAGCGTCTGCTGCGGAAACTCAGAATAGGAACTCCACGGGGTCCTTTGCCTCCTAGGTTGGGGGTGAGAAGGACACAAGGAAGGAACTCTCAACCCGGGAGAAGGGGTCCTAAAAGGGCCTACTGGGTGTAGGAAGTTTCCCAGGGAACGGAAAAACTATGTGGCAGGACTCCTGAGCCACCCAGGTCCCTCGTGGCCGCTGACTCCCTCGGGACAGAATGGAGTAGGGGGGTGGGACGGGGCCCGCAAGCAGATTCCAGCACGGGGGTCAGACAAGCCCGCGCCTGCGCGCCGCCCGCCGGGTAGGGCGCCCGAGTTGGGGGTAGGGCGGGGAGGAGAGGACCCTGATCGCGACACACCCCCAGCGAAGGCGGGGAGAGACCCAGAGAGGCAGGCGGGAAGCGGACAGCGTGGGGCAGAGAGCAGGGGTGCGGCGGAATGCGCCTTTGTGCGCGCGGTCCTTGAGCTTGTTCTGGCGGGCCCAGCCGACCGCGCTCCAGCGTCCGCCCCCGGCCCGGTGCATACCTGGCGAGGCTGGGGTGCTGTTGGGCGGGGTTCATAGGCTGTCTCAGGTCTGTGCTGCGCCTTTGCTGACTGGAGAGGCAGAGGATCCCTTCAGCAAGGACTGGACCCTGCCAGGAGCCCTTCCGATGGCTGTAACCCTTAAGTCGTGCTCCAGTTCCTAGCCAGTGCAGGCTTGGCACTTAACGTGATGCAATGGACTGACAGACCCTCAGGAAAGTGGCTAGGCTAGCCTAGGGCAAGGCTTCGGAGACTGATCTCCCAAATTATAGGTGTCTAGAGCCAGGTGGCTGCTGCAGCTCATGGCTGCAGAAGGCGACCGACTGGCCAACTGAGATTACTATTGGGTAGAGAATTTAGTGGAGTTTCTCTATAGTTCTGATGGAAGAGGAGCTGGAAGCAGGCTGTAGAGCCCAGGAACTCAGAGGTTCCTGCATGAGGCACAGACTGTGGGGAAGGAGGCCAGTGGTGGGTGCTGGGAGCACCTGAAAGCATGGTGATCGAAGAAGCATATTTTAGGATTGTGTGTTTCATCCCTCATGTGACCACAAACCCTTCTAGAACCTTCATCATTGACTTAAGTCGTACCAACCCTGCTGTAACCTGAGGTGAACATAGCCTCCCTGGGCTTGAGGGCTCAGCTGTAGGAAAACTAGTGGACTGAGCTCCCAGCTGTCCCCTCCTTCACACAAGCCGACCATCGTGTGACCCATCTGCGTGCAGACTCAGGGTTAGCACTGGATGGATCAGTACCCCTCAGAGAGATCCTTTAACAGGAATTATGGGTGACATCGTGGTTATAGTAGGGCACAGAGGAGGGAGAGGCAGGAAGTGCACATGGGGTGTGGCCTCTGGGTTGAGTTAAAAGGCAGAGAGTAGAGAGCGACAAGGGTGGACCAGGAAAAAATGTATGGAATCCTCAGGTGGAGAAATGGGGTACAGGGTGGGGACTGGGCTTTAGCATCATCAGGAGGCAGCTGGGAGCCATGAGAGGTATTTGAACAGAGGAGCAACACTCAAGCGCCCCTTGTAGCCTGACCCTCCCTCTGGTCTTCAGGAGGGACCTTTGTGTAAGGAATTATCCCTGCATGTTGGACATTTCCAGATTCCTACAGTGGTCTCCCACAAGGCTCACTGTCCATGTCACACCAAGCCACTGAAGCCAGTCTCTAGGATAAGGGTTATTTGGTTCCAAGGAAGCCCAGACTGGCTTCAAACTCACTATGAATTCAGGACTGACTCTGAACTCTTGACTCTGCTTTCATCTCCTGAATCCTGAGATTATGGTCAAGTAACATCATTTCCAGCTATAGAGCTTCTTGAAGGTCACCTACTACTGGTGAAGGGTGAATCTATACACACATACACACACACACCCACACACACACACACACACACCCATCACAGATACCCTCTTGGTTTGTTAACTGACTTTGGCATTGATGCTTTGATTTTTTTTTAAGATTTATTTATTTATTTATTATATGCAAGTACACTGTAGTTGTCTTCAGATACGCCAGAAGAGGGCATCAGATCTCATTACAGGTGGTTGTGAGCCACCATGTGGTTGCTGGGATTTGAACTTCGGACCTTCGGAAGAGCAGTCGGGTGCTCTTACCCACTGAGCCATCTCACCAGCCCCGCTTTGATTTTTAAACTTGGATTTCCTGGGAGAATGATGAGCATGGACGTGTCCCTCTGTGCTTCTCTGTTCTGTCGAGCAGCCCACCCTCCTGAACATTGAGTGTCATGGTGGTCGATTCTGTGCACACCCATTCAGCCAGCAGCCATTCACCCACCAGAAGAGCAACAGCTCAGAGCCTGAGGAGTCAGGGTGTTGCTGTCTCCTCCATGAACACTGAGTGTGCTGGTGACAGAGAAGAAAAGGCCCGGGGCCTCAGACCTCTGCAGTTAGAGCTTCTTTCTAGAACCCTGGCCCTTCCATGGCCCTGGTAAGCCTGCATGGAGTGCTCACACTCAGTGCCTCATAGCAGACATATGCGCAGCTGCAACCCTCCAACAGGCAGTGGTGTCCTTCCTGCCATGAGCTGAGGTCTCACGTGTCTTCCTGCCTGACTCTTGGCTAATCTCCCTCTCACGCCTAGTCTTCCACATAGATCTAAACAGATTCGGAACCTGTAATCAATGTGGAAGGCAGAGGCAGGTGTGGCCTGGCTCTGGCCCTCACTGGCTGTGCCAGGCCTGTGCTAGCTAGCATTCAGGGCAAAGGAGAGTTGCTTAGAGAGTTTTGGGGAAGCTGGCTTAACACCACAGCTGTCTCTCTGCCTCCTCCACCTACCTTGGGCCTCTCTCCATCCAGCTGGCCCTATGTGAGCACAGTCCCCATCCATGTTTCCGTGGCCTTCCGGAGAATCTTCCTTACCCTCTGTCCTCAGACCATCCCCTCTTCCTGTACCAATTTTCTCTCCAGTCACCTCCCCTAGAGGCCCTGCTAGGCCTTGGCTCTGGCCCCTACCTTGGTGCTAACAGTGTTTACACCTGAATCACCAGCCCTGCCTCCTCTGACCAGTGAGTCTCCAGGTGGCTTTGTTTCTTCCCCACATCTCCCAGTCCTCCCCATCTGAGGCATCCCTCCCAGACGGCAAGCTAGAGCTGTCTCCCTTCCCTTCCCCATCACATCAGCCTCCTAGCGATTTGCCCACTGAGCACATGGCCCAGCCCTATCTGCCACCATCCCACGCTGATGGATTCTAGGCTTCCACTCAGCTCTCCTGCATCCTGTTGCTGAGTATTGTTTTCAATGCCACCTCAGCTTTGGAGCCAGCCTCACTATTGACACCACCCTACACCACGGTGCCCTCCCAGGGTCTGCTTCACACTGGAATTCAAGCTTAAGGCTCTCACCCTGTAGGACACTGGCCTTCCTCCCCGTGCCCCTGGGTGCCTCGAACCCCACGTCCCAGCTCCACAGCTCCTCACTGTCCCCTACCCAGGTGGGAAGATCAGCACAGCCACCTTTGCTTCTTTGTCCTGCCCTAGCTCTGGGCTGTGTCCTGTGGGTGGGACACAGCACCCCTCAGAGAGGTCAAGTGACTGGCACCTAGTCATGCAACAT
Organism: Mus musculus; assembly: GCF_000001635.26. Lineage (NCBI taxonomy): Eukaryota > Metazoa > Chordata > Mammalia > Rodentia > Muridae > Mus > Mus musculus. Next base: position 112,880,965 of record NC_000078.6, read on the forward strand.
ATCACACAGGGCCAAATGACCCAGTGAAAAAAAAAAAAAGGAACCCTCTGGAAGCTGAAAAAAGGCCACTCCTTTCCTGCTCAGAGTAGAGCTGGCTGTTACTGACTGTCCCCTTACACACATACACACACACACACACACACACACACACACACACACACACACACACACACAGGAAAAGCTGAGCACCTTGCCTGAACCAGGCAGAGAGCATGCTAGAGCATGCCTTGAATTCCTGCCTGATGGGCTGGGAAGAACTCAGGTAGGCCTGATCACCATCTGATGTCTCAGGAACTCAGGCTACAGAGGGGTGGACAGAGGCTCCAACACAGCCCTATCTACCTGTGACCCAGTACACAGCAGGGACTAGAGCATACCATTTGCTTAGTCTTAGTCCCGAGACCACATGGCAAGGGTAGCCTAGGAAGAACCTGGGAGTGGCTAGGTCTGAGCACCTCAGGGGGGAAGGGCCTGAGCCCAGCCCATGGGATCACCAGGCACGAGGACAAATCTCTCCACTGAGGCATCTTGGGTCAAAGGCAGACCCACAGGACCCGTGGTTTTCTTGTTCCCAAGCCTGCTACTCAATGCTTCTCCCAAGCCTCCAAAGCCTCAGGAATTTGGGCAGAGAAGCCAGCACACTTGGCTAAGGCACCAGTAGCCCGGAGTGCACCCTGGCAACCTGGCCCCATCCACCGAAGAGGCAGAAAGATGCTGTCTGTTCCAGCCCTCTGCATGACAGAAGTTTTTTTTTTTTTTTCATTTTTCATTTTATGTTAAGGGGGGGAGGGATCCTGGATTTTAAAATTTAATTCATTAACATTTTGTTCTTTCTGAAAATAGCATCACGTGTGTTTAAGTTGCATGTGTATTTTAGTGTGTTAAAGTGATGTCGACTTTTTTAGTGGACAGACTTGCTGAGACCTGGCGGTGCTGATGGGTCATCTCTTGGTTGCTTGGGGCTTTCTGTGGAGGTTGACGCATCTACTAAAAGGTCAGTAAATGTGGAGATCAATTTTGTTTTCCCTTCTGTGATTCCTGAACTCATGAAGTCTTTTCCCTGTCTTGCTGCATTGGCCAGAACACCCAGAATGATGCTGAGCACTGAGCGCCAGCATCCAGGTGACGCTATGACGCTGGCCCAAGTGTGTCCCACGGGAACATTCTCTCCATTACTTATTCTCTAGAGTCCCTTTCCAAAGCCCCACACATGGCGTGCCATCAAACGCTTCATTCCGCACGGATGTAGTAGTCTGGTTACTTTTCTTCTTGATCCTGTGAGTCGCCATGTTACTTCTTTTAGGACTTATTTTGACTATGGTTTAATTATGTGCATGCGTCTGTGTGTGGGCATGTGCACATGAGTGCAGGTGCCCATGGGAACCAGAGTTGTCCCGCCCCCTGGTGCTGGAGCTACAGATGGTTGTGAAGTGCCTCGGATGAGTGCTGGGAACTGAATCCAGGTCCTGGAAGAGCCCTGAGTGCTCCTAACAGCTGAACTGTCTCTCCAGATGACTTGGAGATTCTTTTTAAAGATTTTTATTTATTTTATATATATGACGAGTACACTGTAGCTGTCTTCAGACACCCCAGAAGAGGGCATGGGATCCCATTACAGATGGTTGTGAGCCACCATATGGCTGGGATTTCCACTCAGGACCTCTGGAAGGGCAGTCAGTGCTCTTAACTGCTGAGTCATCTCTGCAGCCCCCAGTCAGTGTTCTTAACCTTTGAGCCATCTCTCCAGCCCCAAGATTATATATATATATATATACATACACACACACATATATATATACACACATATATATATGCATATATATTTACATTTTTGTTGTTTTGAGACAGAGTTTTTTTCTGTGTAGTGTAGGCTTGGCTGTCCTGGAACTCACTTTGTAGACCAGGTTGGCCTTGAACTCACAGAGATCTGCCTGTCTGCTTCTGTGAGGATTAAAGTCATGCAGCACCACTGCCCAGCATCTTTGAACTTTTTAAAACATCAGCAGGACTGGCTGACAGCTTTGCATTTCCCTTCCCAGCTCTGTGCTAGCTTTGTAAGGTGGGTGGCACTGCTGTTCTCTCTACCATCCCCTTTTCCTGGGACAGCTAGTGTATAGCTATATTATCTGTTCACAGAGAGTTTTTGGTAAATGTATTTTGTAACTCATTGAGTTAATCAATGCAAAATTGTATGCTATTGTTCTGCATTTTAAAAGTTTTGATCAACATTTATTGAGAAATACTTTTAAACCGGAGTGTGATGGTACATGCCTTTAATCAAGGGACTATGGAGACAGAGGAAGGTGAACTCTGTGAGTTCAAAGCCAACCTGGTCTACATAGTGAGTTCCGGGACAGCCAGGGCAATATAGAGAGACCCTGCATAAACAAACAAACAAAAACACCTTAAAATATGCAGAGCTCCTTATTAGTTTGTATTCCGGATAGAAATGTTTCATGTTGTGATAAGGTTAGACATTCTTTATAAAATGTATAGTATTCTGGGAGCTGGAAAGATGGCTCAGTGCTTATGGGCTGGTTTCTGCTCTTAGGGAGGATACAAGTTCATTTTCTATCACCCATGTCAGATGGCTTATGACCACCTGTAAATCTAACTTCAGGGCATCCAATGTCCTCTCCTAGCCTCCTGGCACCTACACGCTCAGGCAGGCACCCACACATGAGCACACACACGTGCGTACACACACACACACACACACACACACACACACACACACACACGTGCACAATTTAAAAATAAAAACAAATCTCATAAAAATATGCAACATTCACGTGAAACGGTCTGGGTCTGGCGAGTTTTATGGGATTGCTCTCTGCAAATGGCCTCCTTAATTGTTATGCTTAAGTTTTTAGGTATTTTCAGGCATCTGTTGTAATTTAATTATGGTTTTAAATTATAACATGTTTCTAGAAGATCATCTGTTTGAACCAGGCTTTATTTATTTGGTTGGCATTCAGAATGCTCTCTTCCAATTAACCTTTCTCTCTCTGTGATTATTTTCTTCTTTTGTGTGTTTTAACATTCCTCTTTCCTTCCTTGGGTTTTCTATTTTCTCTATTTTGATTTTTGTTCCAAATAGTTAGCCCTTAGGTTTGTTTACAAGTTCTAATCATCTTTTTGTCTTCAGATCCATGTATTTTTCTTTTATCTCTACGATCTGACCTTTAAAACAAAACAAAGCTGCCCAGTATCCCCACTGCCTACAGCACTGGCTGGTTCTGTGTGTCAACTTGACACAGCTGGAGTTATCACAGAGAAAGGAGCTTCAGTTGAGGAAATGCCTCCATGAGCTCCAACTGTAAGGCCTTTTCTCCATTAGTGATCAAGGGGGGAGGGCCCATCGTGGGTGGTGCCATCTCTGGGCTGGTAGTCTTGTGTTCTATAAGAAAGCAAGCTGAGCAAGCCAGGGGAAACAAGTCAGTTAGAAACATCCCTCCATGGCCTCTGCATCAGCTCCTGTATCCTGACCTGCTTGAGTTCCAGTCCTGACTTCCTTTGGTGATGAACAGCAATTTGGAAGTGTAAGCTGAATAAACCCTTTCCTCGCTACAAGCACAACTGTGGGAATTGTCTTGCTTGTGTCAGTTGCTATGGGAAGAATCAGCCTGAAAGTGGGTAGCACCATTCTTGGTTTGGGTCTGGGTTGTATAACAGCAGAAAACCTGAGCTGAGCCTGAGTGCTTGTTCATTCTCTCTCTCTCTCTCTCTCCTACAGATATGACAAACTGCCTTGACTTCCCCACAACGATGGGCTGTAACAAGGGGTTACATGCCCAATGGATAGTTTCTTTCCTGAGTCCAGGGCCAGGCAGTCTCATGGACTGGGCCTTTGGTGAGGGTTTGCTTGGTTCATGTCATGATGTGCTATGCCACGGGGGCAGTGGGAGGTGAGATGGGGCTGGAGAGGAGATCACAGACAGAGAGTCAGAGCGAGAGATAGGAGCCTCACAAGAACTTCTGTGACCCCTTCATGGGGACACACCCCAAATGTTCTAAGAGCCTCCCATTGAGCCCCACATCTTAAAAGCCCCACTCTCTCTTAACATGGCCACTGAGAACCAAGCTCTCAGTGCGCGAACCTTTCGGGGAGAGACCATACTGAAGCCCTGGCAACTCCTATTTGCTCCCACCTGAGGGATAGCTACCTAGGAGTCAGAATGTCAAGTGTTTCACACCCCTCTTCCTCAGTGCCCCTGGAATCCAGAGGAGAATGACTCCTCTTCTCTGCTTCAGGCATCCTTTTCCAATAGACCACAGCATCCCCGGCAACTCAGCCTCAGCCCTGGAGGTCACTCGCAACCAAGGAGAAAGATGGCAACACCTCCTCTGCTAACTCCAGCTAATATCATGGGGTTGGGGGAAGAGACAGAGAGAAAGAGAGAAAGGAAAGAGACAGAGAGAGGAGAGACAGAGAGAGACAGAGAGAGGGGGGAGACAAGGACAGAGAGAGAGGAGAGAGAGAGGGGAGGGGAGAGGGGAGGGAGAGTTGAAGGACCCAGGGCCCACTTGCACGTCTTCCCTCCCACGCAGCCCCATCTTCTAGCCCTATAAATGGCAAGCCTTGCAAAGCTTTTGATGTGGAAGCCTTCTTTCCCCAAACTAGGTTTGTACTTATCCCCCTGGGACATGCTGGGATCTGATGCTAATTGCAGGTTTGCAAGCAGTGAGGGTGGCGGTGAGGAAGTGTGAGGAGGATCGGCACCTGCTTGCAGAGTAACTGCATCAGGTGAGGTCAGGGTGAGGTCGCCTGACAAGCCAGGGCAGGCTGGGGGCTGGGGAGGAGGGTTCTGATGCCTCCCTTTCTCTCTCGAAATTCTAGAATCCTTCTCTGCCAACCCAACCAATACCCAGACTCTCCCCGTAAACTAGGGAAGGGGGGGGTGCTCAATCTGCATCAACCTTGCATCCTTCCTTCCTGCATATGCCTCTGGAGGCCAGGGGCTCAGCAGTCTTGAGCTGCAGTGACTATAGGACCCCCCCCCCGCCCCCCGTCCCCACTGCATCACTGTCCTTCCTGACAGTTGATGTGACTGAGCACAGCCAGCCCACTCCTCGCCTTGGCTCCAAGTGTCACTGATCTGGGCTCTCCTCAAGTGTCAGGTGCCCTAGATGGTCGTTTGGGTCACTGCCTCACCACTGTAGGCTGTAGGTTCCAGAAGCACTGTCATCTGCAACCAAAACCAGCTGGAACCTAGCTGGTGAGTGCCTGCAGTCACTTCTGACTCTGCACATGGAAAGAGTTAGGCTTCCCTAGGGTCTAACACCTGGCCTCTCAGCAAACTGTGACTTCCACATAGGGCAGAAGGGTCCAGGCTAAGACTGGGGGTGGGGGAAGGGAGAGAGAAGTGCTCCATGCTTTCCATAAGAATAGGGCCTCGACTGGCTGTCCCTTGGATATGGCTAATCACAAGCCATTTCACCACCCATGAATGGGGACCAGTCTTGGGACCAGCCTTGTGAAAAAGACACATGGAAGGATAGAGACGAAGCTGCTGGTTTTGGTGCTTCGGGGGCTGGAGGCATGTGAACAATCATCAGCCAGCCCCAGACTGAAGCCCCAAGGCAGCAAGAGCCAATCAGACCCCCAGAAACATACTGACAGCAGACCCAACAGCTTGTGAGCCTTGTGAGCCTAGGAGGTGGGCCAACCCGTGGTCAAGCCTTGATCCGCAATCATTCCTGACTGCACTAAGGTTTCAGAGACAGGTGTGATCTCATCTTTACAGTGTGTTTGCCCACCTCCCCACTAATGTGTGTGTACCCCAGAACTTCATAACAAATTTCAGTGGTCATGTCTAGTCCCATTTCCAAGTCTGGGCACTTTAAGCAGAAACACACACAGAAAATTACATGTTGATAGAAGAGCCTGCTGTTGTGTAACAGTTTCCTCGGGGATTGAAACATTCTATCCTGAAGGGAAGCTCCTTAAGCAGGAAGGCAAACAATTCTAATAGCTTCAGGAAGTCCCTGAAACTGATCAGACTCACTAGGGAGAGCCCCACCAGAGTAACCAAGAAAAGCTGGGAGTTCCTTTCAGACTAGGAGAAGCAAAGACCCTCAGACAAGCCAAGCTGCTAAGAAGATTCCCACTCAGGCCTGAACAACAGAAACCAGCTGAGCTACCTGGAAACTGTTTAAATTAGCTGAAGATCCTGGAAAGGCCACTCTCCGACCTGTTGAGCAGCCTAAGGCTGTACAGTATGCTTCATGTTCCCAGCTTTGTGAATTGTCACCCATGCTGGGGTGGGCTTTGGTGATACAACCGTCTTTGTGTCATTTCTGCTGCTTTAAGTGACCCTAACTGTTGGGAGCCGCCCTCACATTTGCCATTAAACATAATCTGCACACGTGCAGGGGCAGTTTTCCCGCCATGTGTTCTGCCTTTCTCGTGATGACAACTGGGCAGATGGGCTGCAGCCAATCAGGGAGTAATACGTCCTAGGCGGAGGATAATTCTCCTTAAAAGGGACGGGGTTTTGCCATGCTTTTTCTCTCTCTTGCTTTCTCTTGCTTTCTTGTTCTTCTTGCTTTCTTGTTCTTTTTCTCTCTCTTGCTTTCTTGTTCTTGTTCTTTTTCTCTCTCTTGCTTTCCTGTTCTTGTTCTTTTTCTTGCTTTCTTGCTCTCTCTTGCTTTTGCTCTCTTGCTCTCTGGCTCCTAAAGATGTAAGCAATAAAGCTTTTGCCGCAGAAGATTACGGTTTGTTGCGTTCTTCCTGGCCGGTCGCGAGAACGCGTGTAAGAGTTGGTGCCGAAACCCGGGACGAGAAGACCTGGGACGAGAAATCCCGGGACGAGAAGACCTGGGACGAGAAATCCCGGGACGAGAAAACCCGGGACGGGACGGTTACCATCACCGGCGCAAGGAAGATCCCTCATTCCGGAACCAGAACTGCGGGTCATGGTAATGAAGTGTTCCCGTAAAACAGACTGTTGAGAAGGATTCAACTGCGTGAATTCAGAACTCTTCAGCTGGGGAACGGTGGTAATGAAGTGTTCCCGTAAAACAGACTGTTGAGAAGGATTCAACTGCGTGAATTCAGAACTCTTCAGCTGGGGAACAGGGTACTCGTAAGTATAGCTTTACAAGGTAAGTCTGGCCTTGAACTTTCTAACGAAATTCAAGACAGTCTATCAGAAGTAAAGTGGGAAATAGCTTTACAAGGTAAGTCTGGCCTTGAACTTTCTAACGAAATTCAAGACAGTCTATCAGAAGTAAAGTGGGGAATAGCTTTACAAGGTACGCCTGGCCTTGAACTTTCTAATGAAATTCAAGACAGTCTATCAGAAGTAAAGTGGGAAATAGCTTTACAAGGTACGCCTGGCCTTGAACTTTCTAACGAAATTCAAGACAGTCTATCAGAAGTAAAGTGGGAAATAGCTTTACAAGGTATGTTTGGCCTTGAACTTTCTCTAGTGTTAGAAGCCCTTTTGTTCCTTTTCACATGTTATCAAGTGGTTAAGGCAGGGCTGAAAATTCTGGATGAAATTCAGGGCAATCTATCAGAAGTAAAGCGGGGAGAGAGAGTAGGAGCAAAGAGGAAATATGGTACACAAAATAAGTATACAGGCCTTTCCACGGGTCTTGAACCCAAGGAAAAGTTTAGGTCAGGTAAGAATACCTGGGGAGAGATTAGAAGGAAGGAAAAGAAAAAAGAAAAGAAAAAAGATCAATTAGCGGAGGTCTCTAGGAGAAGGAGCCTATACTCATCACTAGGTGAGCTCAAGGAGCCAGTTCTTAGTAGTTCTGAATCAGATGAAAAGGCTATTAGGGCCTGGAAGGCGCTCTCCCTAGCAGGTGAAGCCACTGGACAACTAACAAAGATCGTCCAGAGACCTCAGGAATCATTCTTAGATTTTTTGGCCAGAATGACAGAGGCAGCAGAGCATATTTTTGCAGATTCGGAGCAAGCCACACCTCTGGTAGAATAGCTTATTTATGAGCAAGCCACACAGGAGTGCAGAGCGGCCATAGCCCCAAGAAAGAACAAAGGTTTACAAGACTGGCTCAGGGTTTGTCGGGAGCTTGGGGGACCTCTCATTATGCGTTACTTCCATTCAGTATGAGAAATTTACTAGGGTAGCTAATTTGTCAAAAAGTCTTTCTCAGTATATGTTACAGAATTGGACGGCTGAATTTGAACAAACCCTTCGGGAATTGAGAATTGCCATCATTCAGGTCAACTCCACGCGCTTGGACCTGTCCCTGATCAAAGGATTACCCAATTGGATCTCCTCAGCATTTTCCTTCTTTAAAGAATGGGTGGGATTGATATTATTTGGAGATATACTTTGCTGTGGATTAGTGTTGCTTCTCTGGTTGGTCTGTAAGCTTAAGGCCCAAACTAGGAGAGACAAGGTGGTTATTGCCCAGGCACTTGCAGCTCTAGAACATGGTGCTTCCCCTGATATATGGTTATCTATGCTTAAGCAATAGGTCGCTGGCCATTCAGCTCTTGCACCCCACGAGGCTAGTCTCATTGCATGGGATAGAGTGAGTGTGCTTCAGCAGCCCGAGAGAGTTGCACGGCTAAGCACTGCAGTAGAAGGGCTCTGCGGCACATATGAGCCTATTCTAGGGAGACATGTCATCTTTCATGAAGGTTCAGTGTCCTAGTTCCCTTCCCCCAGGTAAAACGACACGGGAGCAGGTCAGGGTTGCTCTGGGTAAAAGCCTGTGAGCCTAAGAGCTAATCCTGTACATGGCTCCTTTACCTGCACACTGGGGATTTGACCTCTATCTCCACTCTCATTAATATGGGTGGCCTATTGCTCTCATTAAAAGAAAAGGGGGAGATGTTGGGAGCCGCCCTCACATTTGCCATTAAACATAATCTGCACACGTGCAGGGGCAGTTTTCCCGCCATGTGTTCTGCCTTTCTCGTGATGACAACTGGGCAGATGGGCTGCAGCCAATCAGGGAGTAATACGTCCTAGGCGGAGGATAATTCTCCTTAAAAGGGACGGGGTTTTGCCATGCTTTTTCTCTCTCTTGCTTTCTCTTGCTTTCTTGTTCTTCTTGCTTTCTTGTTCTTTTTCTCTCTCTTGCTTTCTTGTTCTTGTTCTTTTTCTCTCTCTTGCTTTCCTGTTCTTGTTCTTTTTCTTGCTTTCTTGCTCTCTCTTGCTTTTGCTCTCTTGCTTTCTGGCTCCTAAAGATGTAAGCAATAAAGCTTTTGCCGCAGAAGATTACGGTTTGTTGCGTTCTTCCTGGCCGGTCGCGAGAACGCGTGTAAGACCTAACCCATACTCCTGAAAGTAACCCAAATAAAACTCATGGGTCACCAGGTCACACTCTTCTTGTCTCTGTACTTTGATCTGCCGTGGTTCTTGATCTGGGGTGAGTAGAGTATGTGTCTTCCTAGGAAAGTTTTGTCACTCAACAGAGGCAAAGGAAACTGAGTGGAAAGGGACCTGATGTTCATCTGCACCTCATCACAACAGCCCCAGCTCATCCGCACTGCCTCACAACAGCCCCAGCTCGTCCGCACTGCCTCACAACAGCCCCAGCTCGTCCGCACTGCCTCACAACAGCCCCAGCTCGTCCGCACTGCCTCACAACAGCCCCAGCTCGTCCGCACTGCCTCACAACAGCCCCAGCTCGTCCGCACTGCCTCACAACAGCCCCAGCTCGTCCGCACTGCCTCACAACAGCCCCAGCTCGTCCGCACTGCCTCACAACAGCCCCAGCTCGTCCGCACTGCCTCACAACAGCCCCAGCTCGTCCGCACTGCCTCACAACAGCCCCAGCTCGTCCGCACTGCCTCACAACAGCCCCAGCTCGTCCGCACTGCCTCACAACAGCCCCAGCTCGTCCGCACTGCATCACAACAGCCCCAGCTCGTCCGCACTGCCTCACAACAGCCCCAGCTCGTCCGCACTGCCTCACAACAGCCCCAGCTCATCCGCACTGCCTCACAACAGCCCCAGCTCATCTGCACTGCATCACAACAGCCCCAGCTCATCACTGCATCACAGCAGTCCCAGTTTCCTACAGAAACTAGCAACTGATCCTAAAATTCATCTGAAAGTGCCCAGATACTCAAAATGAAAAATAAAACAGCTTTTGACTTAAAACTTACTACAGAGGGGCTAGGGAGTTTGCTCAGCTGGTAAAGTGCCTGTCATGCAGGCATGAAAACCTGACTTTGGATATCCAACACCCATTAAAAATTTGGGCATGGCAGCATGCAGTTGTAATCCCAATAATGGAGAGGCAAGTGGATCCTAGACTTCACTGGCTATTAGCCTAGCCAAACTGACAGCTCCAAGTTCAATTAGAGACATTGTCTTAAACAGTAAGGTGGAGAGCAATTGAGGAAGACACAAAATGTCTTACTCTGGCCTTCATATGCATGTGCAAAATGCACGCACACACATGAACAAATAGATTCAAACCACACACAAAAATGTTACTATAGTAAATTACAGTAATAGACACAGTGTGATCCTGCCCCTCCACAAAAGACATACACATCAATGGAATAGAACTGAGAGTCTGGAAATAACCCTGTACATTAAGGTCAGTTGATTTTCACTGAAGAATGCCAACACACAAAATGTAGAGTTCGATGGTAGAAATCAAAGGCCAGGAGCTGGAGAGATGGTACAGCGAGAATAGGCTGCTCTTGCAGAGGATCTGAGCTCAGTCCTTAGTGCCTACATTCACAACCATATAGAATTCCAGTTCGAGGGGATCCAACATCCTCTTCTGGTCTCCTTGGACACTGCACTCTCAGGCGCATGCACATGCTCTTTCTCTCTTTCTCTCTCTCTCTCTCTCACACACACACACACACACACACACACATCGTGCATACACATATATGCAAACACATAAATATTTGTATACATCAAATAAAAAACAATCTTGCTTTCAAATGGTTACGCTGGGTGTGGTGATACACGCTTTTGCTCCTTTTTGCTTTTTAAAAAATTATTTATCTTATTTATGTGAGTACACTGTCGCTGTCTTCAGACATCCCAGAAGAGGGCATCAGATCTCATTACAGATGCTTGTGAGCTGCCATGTGGTTGCTGGGAATTGAACTCAGGACCTCTGGGAGAGCCGTCAGTGCTCTTAATCGCTGAGCCATCTCTCCAGCCCGACGGTGCACACTTTTAATGCCAGCACTTAGGAGGCAGAGGCAAGTGGATCTCTTTAAGTTCAAGGCCAGCCTGGTCTACAGAGTGATTCTAGACTAGTCGGGACCACTCAGTGGGAGTTGAACACACATGCAGATACTTTTAAATGGCAAAATTAATAGAGAAATGCAAATCAAAGCACTAGGAGATGCCACATTGGCCTCAGGGGAGTGGCTTTGGGAAGAAGATGTCGGTGAGGACTAGGGAGGCTGAACAGAGAGAAGTACTTGTGCTGCTAGAGGGGCAGTGGTGGCACAGAAGCTGCTCTGGAGCCTTCTGCAGATCCTTCCAACGGGAAGCACTGATTTTGCACACGAACCAACAATTACACGCCTAGATATTGAGAAAGGAGAGATGAACATCTAGGCCTACAAAGTCTCATTCATGAACATTCATAACTATATTGTCAATGATCACCCAGACTGGAGTGTCCTCAAGTGTGCTTCTCCTGATGGACAGTGTCTGGTCTGCCACACAACAGCCTCCAACAAGGTCCTGGTCCTGGTGCCACCAATCATTATCCCAAATTAAATCTAAAAGGCAGCCCCCCCCAGGAAGAACAATAATATCAACCAACCAGATCCCCCCCCCCGAGCTCCCAGGGACTAAACCACCAACCAAAGAGTACAGATGGGGGGGCGGACCATGGCTCCAGCTGGATATGCAGCAGAGCATGGCCTTATCTGGCATCAATGGTAGGGGAGCCCCTTGGTCCTGTGGAGGCTCTATGACCCGGGTAGGGGAATGCTAGGACACTGAGGCAGGAGTGGGTGGGCAGGTGGGGGAGCACCCTCATAGAGGTAGGGGAGGGGGATAGGATAGGGGGTTTGTTGAGGGGAAACTTGGAAGGGGGTAACATTTGAAATGTTAATAAATAAAATAACCAATAAAGATTTAAAAAATAAATATAAAAGGCAATGATTCCGTTCATACAAAATATCCAAGGCTGTGGTTGGCAGCAGGGGTGGGGTAAACTTAACAGCAAAGCCGAGTCCAATGCTGGCAAAGCCCTGGTTGCTCTGACCATGTCCTTAGGACACAAACGAGGCTGACCAAGCTATGCTGGACAGTTACTCTTTGCATATGTGTGAGAGTACACTCTGGGGGTCTGGGCCCATTTCTCACCTGAGCATGCAAGCCCAGCCTGACTCTATGGTCTGGACCATGGTTCCAGAAAGAGGGAGGCCAATGGGAAGGAGCATCAAGCCTGGGAGTTCTTTGGCTACAGCAGGTGAGGGAAGCGGGGGAGTGAAGAATGAGATGGAGTCGCCTTTGCATGGCCCGGGTCAGGCTATGCCAGAAGCTTCAGGGGCCAGGGAGAGCAAAGGTGAGGTCCTCAGGCTAACACAGGACTCCTGGAGGACTTATAGCATGGAAAGCCCTGGGGCGGTTCACTATTTCTGGAGAAGGTGAGGGTAAAGGGAGAGGAGGAGGAGGAGGAGGAGAAGAAGAGGGGAGGAGGAGGAGGAGGAAAGGGGGGAGGAGGAAGAGGAGGAGGGGGAGGAGAAAGAGGAGAAGGAGGAAAGGGAGGAGGAGGAAGAAGAGGAGGGGGGAGAGGGGGGAGGAGGAAGAAGAGGAGGAAGAAGAGAAGGAAGAGGAGGAGGAGGAGGGGGAGGGGGAGGAGGAGGGAGAGGCGTCAATCCAGAATAGACATCCTGAAGGCAGGACCAGGCTGATTCCCCAGCCATGGTGAACTTCTAAGTGGTGGGCCAACCTCTTTCCCTCTTTGTACCCCTAGAGGCTGAGGGGAACTGGGGCATCCCAGACTAGGCTGACTGAATTCCAGCTATGCCTAAGTAGAAGGAATCACACAGAATTGCCACCATGTGGCTGTTTAGACTGAAAAAAAAAAAAAAGCACTTTCACATGGTTCATCCTGACAGAACCAAAGACCACCTAGTTGTGAAAGTCAGAGGGACCCATAAGGACGTGCATGGGCGGGCCAGCAGTGTGAAGGGGGTGGGAGTCCGTGGTCCTCATTTCTTGCCATTCCTCCATAGGTGGAAGCTCTTGGTCAGGCAATTCCAGTGCTCTTGTGCCCGCCTACAATGGGCTACATGTAGGCCATGCAGGCCATGCAGGCCATGCAGATGGGGACTCTCTCCTGGCACTTCTTAGCCCTGCTGCTGATGCTCAGGCACCCCACAGGGCTGCTGTGGTGGGGGTGCAGGAGGAGGATGCTATCATCTCAGAACTCTCCTGTGACAGGCTTCAACTGGTTGGCTTCAGAGCCGAGCTCTCCTGTGTATAAATCAGAAAACAGCTTTGGAAGCGATTTGGCAGCAGGGATTCTAAATGTTCTGTGACCTGCAACCCAGCAATTTAGTGTCTAGGAATTTAAACAGCAAATTGGCCAGATGACTCAATCTCCACCAATGGAGCTTGGGCTGTTTCTCAAAAGCAGAGACAAGCAAGAGAAGCCAGCCAGGCTGCAGGATACAAGGTTAGTGGGGGTGAAGGACTCAGTGGGGAGAAAGAAGAACATTGGGGAAAGATCCGATGCCAGTAGCAGCCCGGGGACGAGGGTGACGGACATGCTCTGCCTGTCAGCAGAAAACCACAAAGCATGAGCTGAGCATGACGGAGGGTGAGACTGTATGACCTATGCCATGTAGCCTTGCATGGGAACAAACACATGTAAAGAGAACAGAGAACCAAGCATAGGGGAAGCCCGGGACCACTGCTCTTGTTTCTGCGTGGTGGGATGAGAGTCCCACCCCACCCCCGACGCTCACACAGTCTCTGTACTTTCCTGTCCATTCACAGTTCTCCCCAAATGAGCAAGTGCTACTTTATAATTGGAAATGAGCGAGCTAATTTTAAAATCAGCACGGCATTACTGGGAGAAAGCCACAGAGTAGAGAGAGGACCAAAGCTCTCCGGCAGCTCAGAAGACTGGGCTTGCTAAAGTGTCAGTCAGCTCAGAAGTCCATCTCTGCAGAACACCAGCCCTGCAAGATCCCAGCAAGGGCTGCAGCCACTCAGGAAATCAAGCAGACACTTCTCATAAAGCCAAACAGGAACTTCCTCCTACCAGCAGCAAGGCACTGACCAGGAGGAAGCAGCACCACTGTCCTGGAGCTGGAGAGAGGAACCGTGAACTTCAGGACTCTCCAGAGCAGAGGTTTGAGAATGTGGGATTGGGGAAGCAGGCTGTTGGTGGCTTCTCAGCCAGGACTCTTCTGGAGCCTGTCGGGAGGATACCCCTCTTTCATGAACTTTGTTCATCCGAGATTCACCAGGTTATCACAGCTTGTGATGCTAGGCATGTCATAGACCCCGTGGTGAGAGAGAAGGGAGCCATTTACAAAGTCCAGAGCATTGGGTTGGCCTGAGTACCTGCCCTCAGGAAGCAGCTGCCAATCAGAGAAGTGCCCAGTTCCACCCCCAATCCAGGAACACAGGCTGTAGTGGTGTTCACCAAGGCTAAGCCATTTGCTGGGCATCAGGACATGTCTTCTGCATGAGTGTCACCACCACAGCACTGTCGGCTTGTTAACTGCGGTTCTCTTGCCTGCTCATCATGGCCAACGTGAGCAAGACTGACAAGCCTGTCGAAAGGCAACACAAAGTCCGCAGAGGCAGAGGCAGCCTCAGAGTCATGGAGGACAGAAGTGCAGGAGAATCAGACAGGAGCTCCTGCCGAGGGATCCAGCTGGGACACAGAGGCTAAGGTCACGTCCAATGGAGGAAGTGGTGAATGAGCCCAGCAGGCAATAAGAGTGTAGAAGCAGAGTCCCAGGAAAGGGTCTAAAGGAACACAAAGACCCAAGCCACCCTGATGGAAATGAAGAACACCCATGACTGGCTGTGTGACTGCACACAGCTGAGAAAAGGCTCTCCCAGCTCAGGGCCATGGCAATAGAAACTGAAAACAAGAACCATGTTTGATGGTGCCAGTCATCCTAGCGCTTGAGACACTGAGGCAGGGGATCCAGAATTCTGGCAACCCTGGGCTATACAGCAGGATTGGGGGGGGGTGCTGGAAGAGGGGAGGGGAGGGGTGGGGAGAGGGGAGGGAGGGGTGGGGAGAGGGGTGGGGAGGGGAGGGGAGGGGAGGGGAGGGGAGGGGAGGGGAGGGGAGGGGAGAGGAGGGAAGGGGAGGGAAGGGGAGGGAAGGGGAGGGAAGGGGAGGGAAGGGAAGGGAAGGGAAGGGAAGGGAAGGGAAGGGAAGGGAAGGGAAGGGAAGGGAAGGGAAGGGAAGGGAAGGGAAGGGAAGGGAAGGGAAGGGAAGGGAAGGGAAGGGAAGGGAAGGGAAGGGAAGGGAAGGGAAGGGAAGGGAAGGGAAGGGAAGGGAAGGGAAGGGAAGGGAAGGGAAGGGAAGGGAAGGGAAGGGAAGGGAAGGGAAGGGAAGGGAAGGGAAGGGAAGGGAAGAAGTTCCATCCCAGGGACCTACGTAGTAGAGAAAGAAAATGATTTCCACAAGTTGTCCCTCTGACTTCCTCACATGCACCAAGGTTTTCAAGGTGTTCACATGTGTACATGTACACACAGATACACACGAATGCATACACATACAGAGAGGGAGAGAGAGAGAGAGAGAGAGAGAGAGAGAGAGAGAGAAAGGGAGGGAGGGAGAGAGAGGAAGAGAACCCAGTAAAACACTTCATCCAGGAACTTTATTTTTTGTACATAATATATATATAATATATATATATATATGTATGTATGTATATATGTATATGAATGACAAATACACTGTAGCTATCGTCAGACACACCAGAAGAGAGCATCGGATCGCATTACAGATGGTTGTGAGCCACCATGTGGTTACTGGGAATTGAACTCAGGACCTCCCTGCAAGAGCAGCCAGTGCTCTTAACTGCTGAGCCATCTCTCCAGCCCCAACCGGGGTGTTCTTAAATAGTAATGGATGAGTAGGTGTGTTACATCCAGAGGATAGACCACGACTCCTTCGCGGGAAGAAATGAGCCCATCATTTCCGGAAAACATGGAGGAACTGAAATCTATGCGACTACGTAGGAAGCCAGCCTGCAGAGACGCCGTGCGACCCCAGCACTAGGATATTGTTGTAAAGGCAGAAAACAGTCACAGGATCAGTGACTTCTGGGGCTCAGCAAAGGCGGGGAAATAGGGGATGCGGAGGGGGGGGGGAATAGATACAGCACTATATATAAGTGCGGTGGGCCAACCACAGCCAAGGAGCCTCTGGGAGTAGAAGGTGCCAGAGGTTGAGGGCTCAGGGGGTCCGTGGGACCTCTACTTTCAGCCTAATTTTACTGTAAACCTAAAAGTATCCTAAAAATAAAATTTGCTAATTTAAAGAAAAACGTAAAAATACACTTAGCCTATAGCCCAGTGTTTACACTCTTGGCCATTTGTTCCTGAGCACTGAGAAAATGCCCTCTCACAGATATGTGTACAGTAACACAGGCAGGTGCTTTATTGCTAATTGTCTGGAAGAGGAAATAACACGTGTCCTTCAATAGCGGAACAAACCTCAGTGAGTCCACATAATGGCGTAATACCCAGAAGTAGGAAAGGGACACGCTGTCCACGTGCACTATAATTTGTGTGGTTATTAATGACTCGAGGAAGAGAGCCAGCCTCAAAGGTTATTTATTGTACAATGCAACACATCTCTAAAATGACCAGATTACAGAAGCAGTCAGTCAGCTTTCTGTCACTGTGACTTATAGAAGGAATCTGGCTCAGGACTCCAGAGGTTCCAACCCAGTCAGGGTTCCGTTACTTTTAAGCTGTGACAAGGCAAGGACGAGCGGCAGAGGAAAACCACTTCTTTCATGTCAGCCAGGAAGCCGAGGGGGGGGGCGGGAAGGGACAAGACGTCCTCTAAGATGCACACCCCTGTGACTCACGTCCTCCAGCCCAGCCCCAGCTTATGATGGCTCCTCCTGTCTGACCTCTCCAGTTCATTAGCTCACGGATGAAGTTGCTGCCCTGTGAGCCAATCAGCTCACAGCTATACCCCCACCTCCCACTAGAGATGAAGCCTTCCCCACAGGGGCTTTGGAGGATATTTTGCCCAACCCATAGCAGATGAATGAGTTAGCGGCTGTCAGGGGCCTGATGAAGGGGGCGGGGGAGAGTGTGACCCATGACTGTAAGGGACAACAGTAGCAGTCTCCTGTCAGCGGCTGTGATTACAGACAGAGTTAGCTGTCTTACTGACTCTACATTCATGATAAAAATGTCATAGAAACCTGTTAGTTTGAGAACTGGGGATCGTGACAGGTAGTTTGTAATAGTGTTTATTTCTGAGGAGCAAAGCCAAGGGTGACACACAAAGTCGCACAGGGGCTGGAACAGCTTTGTAGGAACAATCGTTTGCCTGTGCCATAAACGAAGCTTCCTCGCCCTTTCTCGTTGGATAATTCCCACGAGGAAAGAACTCATTTGACTCCGAGCAGCTTCAGCTTTGGCCGCCACACTGTCTTCTAGTTTCTAAATAAAATCTTTTTATGTATACCCAAATAAAAAGAGTGTCATCAAAATACACAAACGCAGGCTAGGAGACAAGTTGTGAGGCCCCGAGGAGACCCGAGAGCCAGGCGGGACACCTCCACAGAGGATGGCAGGTGCATGCATTGCTACAACTTCTTATGAGACAGAATTATGTGAAAACTGGAAGACATGAAGCTGGAGCGATGGCTCAGTGGTTAAGAGCATTGCCTGCTCTTGCAGTGGATTGAGGTTCAATTCCCAGCCCCTACATGGTGGTTCACAACCATGCATAACTGCAGTGATCCAGGCCATCCGAGGCTCCTTTGTGACCTCAGCCCATGTGTGGTGTGCAGACATTCGTGTAGGCAAGACACTCGCACATTTAATATAAAATAAAAGAAGGAAATCTGTTAGAAAAAATTGTAAAGCAACTTGCTTTTTGGGCATAGGAATTGGGGATTTGACCTGACAACTCCTGTGAAGATGTAAGGTTCCTAGAAGGGCCAAAACAACTGTAAAAACAAAACAAAACACCCAAAAAACCCAATTGCAATGTACCAACTTACGGTAAAGCTGTGGTCATCAAAACCACGTGGTCTGTCACAAGGATGCAGACTGATGCTTGAAGTCAAGTTGAAGGAAAATGGATTTTCAGCAAATCACACAGTGATAGCCATAGCCAAGCAGCTGTTTGTCACAGACAAAACTAACTCACATGGCTGGGCAGCTTATGGGTTAACCAAAAAGTGCCAAGAAAAAAAAATCTAATTAAGAAAAAAACGGAGAAGCTAGGAGTGGTGACACACGCCTTTAATTGAAACCTAAGGAGGCAGGCAGATCTCTGAGTTTGAGGCTAGCCTGGTCTGCAGAGTGAGTTCCAGGACAGCAAGAGCTACACAGAGAAACCCTGTCTCAAAACAACAAATAAAATAAAATAAAATAAAATAAAATAAAATAAAATAAAATAAAATAAAATAAAATAAAATAAGGGGGTGGGCAATGATGTGGCTCAGTGAGTAAAGGTGACAACCTGTGTTCAAGCCCTGGGACATACACGGTAGAAGGAGACAACTGACCACTGAACTTATCCTTTGACACCTATAAACACTGTGGCACCTGTGTGTGTGCGTGTGTAAGCATACTTAAATAAATAATAAGTGTAGTTTTTAAATTATAATTCAGGCCGGAGAGGGGGCTCCGTGGTTAGAAGCAGCAGCTGCTCTTCCAGGGGACTTGGGTTCAACTTCCAGCACCCACATGGGAGCTCACAATCACCTATAACTTATTCCTAGGGGATTCAAGGTCCTCTCCTGGCCTCTGCAGATACACTTGGTGCACAGACATACATGCAGGCAAGACATACGTACATAGAAAAATTTTTTAAAAAATTAAAAACCATAATTGTTCTAGAAAAAAGAACTGGTGATGGTAATTGTGTGTGTGTGTGTGTGTGTGTGTGTGTGTTTGAGAGAGGGAGAAGGAGAGGGGGAGGGGTAAGGTGAGGGGGAGGGGTAAGGTGAGGGGGAGGGGGAGAGGGAGAGGGAGAGGGAGAGGGAGAGGGAGAGGGAGAGGGAGAGGGAGAGGGAGAGGGAGAGGGAGAGGGAGAGGGAGAGAGAGAACGAACGCCTCTTTAGATGAAACCTGGCTTCTGACAGCAGGGACGCACCAGAGGCGTTTATGTTCCCAGACCCATCACTCTTGGGGTGACTGCCTTCAGGTTACACAGCTCCACACAGCTCACTCTCTATTGGCTGAATGGTGTAAGACGGGAATCCTTCACCACCCAGCACAGAGCAATGTGTCACTGTCTCAGGGACCCACAGGCTGTTCAGAAAAAGCATCAAACAGCAGGGGGGAGTGTAGACTCCAGAGCCCCAGGTCCCAGGGACACACACACACACACACACACACACACACACACACACACACACACACACACACGAGCATCTCTAGGCTGCCATGTGGCACTTGGGGACCTCAGAGCTCTGGCCCCTCAAGACGCGTTTACCTTTTTGGCCATCAGTACTCCTATTTGTCTGAAAGCATATTTCAGGTTTCATCTTCATATAGAATGTATGGAAGTCAGAACCATGATCAAATCACTTGTTGTTCGGAGCCAGGTTGGGGGCAGGGTGTTTGTTTGGGCCTGAAATTCACTATGTAGCTCATGCTGGTCTCGGATTTGCAGCAATCCTCCTGCCTACGCATCCAGAGTGCTGAGATCACAGGTGTGAGCCAGCAACACCCGGCTCAGATAGCTTCACGGAAAGCTGTGCTGTGAGCTCAGTTGTAACAGCTTTGGGGATATGCACATGTCAGCCTTTTGCCTGTTAAGGTAAAAACTGGTAGGTTTGTCATGCATCCGTGGAGTTAAGCGATGCTCTCAAGTGTAGAACAGTTCTATCCCTCCTCCTCGCCTGAGAAGGAAATCACAGACTCAGTCACTAGGCCTGCCGCTGACTGGACCCTCACCACCTGCTAGCTGCTCTCTGCTTCCTGTCTTTCCATATCCACTCCAAACTGCTCTAGAAGGATGGTGTAGTTAGCTTTTGTTGCTGTGATAAAACATTGACTGAGCCGGGCGTGGTGGCGCATGCCTTTAATCCCAGCACTCGGGAGGCAGAGGCAGGTGGATCTCTGAGTTCGAGGCCAGCCTGGTCTACAAAGTGAGTTCCAGGACAGCCAGGGCTACACAGAGAAACCCTGTCTCAAAAAACAAACAAACAAACAAACAAACAAACAAACAAACAAACAAAAGACATTGACTAAACCAACCTGGGAGGAAAGGGGTTATTTGGCTTACGGATCGTAGTCCATCCTCGGGGAAGGCCAGGACAAGAACTCAAGAGGCAAGAACTGAAGCTTTCTTCAGAAAGCAGTGTCCAGAGGCAGCAGTGTCCACACTGGCCTGGGCCCTCCCACATCAAGAAAATGCCCCACCTACATCCCCACAGGCCAATCTGGTGAAGGCAACCCCTCAATCTGATGGAGACTGATTCTGGTTTGTGTGAGTCCGTTTCGTGTCGAAGGCAATTGTCCCTAAGCACTTTTCTTCTCCTGCAGTGTACTCATGTCTTGTCCTTTCTCCTTCTGCCTTATTCCACTTCTGGATACACAGTGCCCTCCTTATTTGCAGGGACATCTTCCAAGACGCCTGCAACTGTGGACAGTATGGATTCCAGATGCTTTTACGCCTCTGCATCTATGATAAAGTTTAATTTCTCGGGCACAGCCGAGATTAACAAGAGCAAATGATAACCCTGAACCACTGTAACAACGCACCATGATAAAGGCTATTTAAAACATATCAATTGTTTATTCCAGAGGTTTCCACTTACTATTTTCAGGCCACAGTGGACCGTGGGTACCAGGAACTATACATGGATGAGAGAGTTTGAGTTGTTATCTGAAACAGGGTGACACGGCACCAAGCAGGGGTGCACACTCTTTTAAATATCACTTTACTGCCCGCTGTGGTTGGCGCACACTTTTAATCCCAGAACACTGGAGGCTGAGACAAGTGGATCTCTAGGAGTTCGAGACTAGCCTGGTCTACATAATAAGTTCCAGGCCAGCCAAGGCTGCATAATGAGACCCTGTGTCTGTCTGTCTGTCTGTCTATCATTTGTCAATACTATAGAGAGATATGATATAGATGTGTGTGTATATCACTTTACCTAACCCTTCTCCATCTTGCATAGATGTGGGTCCCTGATCCCCAGCTGGGAACATCTGCAGGGAGGTCAGGCAGGCCTCAGCCTAGCCATTATGTTCCTGCTTGGTGGGGTATCAGCTACCGAGGCTGCTTATTGGCTTTTCCACTGTGCATTTCTTTGACAATTAGGTTGTACTGTCCTCTCCTCTGCATATGTGTCACCTGCAGTAGTCACGGTGCCTCCTGACCCAGTCACTCTCTGGCGAAGCACCTAAAGTCCCTCGTCATAGTTCTCAGTCTCACTCTGAGGAACCCAGAGACTGCAGAGGTGAGAAATGCACCACAGCCCTGAAGGAGATGAGGAACCAGGAAGAAGCAGGGAGGGTTGCTGAGCTCCCAAGAGCCTGAGGGTCATGGAGACTGAGGTTTGCGTGCTGGGATTAAGCAGTGGTTTGAGTCTGTTCCTGGTGGGCCACAGGTGAGTGCGTTGCCTTCATGGGACAAACCATGAACCCACCCCTCTGAGCACAGCTCTTTCTGAGTGCACTTTAGCCCAGACCCTTGCTCAGTCCTTTTTTTGGGGGGGGGGGAGAGAACTTTATCAAGGCTCTGTATCCTTTCTAGATCTGGGGACCCCAAGCCACTCAAAAACCAGAGAGTGATTTGAGTTACCTGTGACACTGAGAAATGGTGACACTAGATGGATATTGCTACTCCAGGGTTCTCTTGGTAGCCTCCAGATCTTTATTATTTTTAGTTTGTTTGTTTGTTTTTGAAACAGGGTCTCACAGTGTAACCCTGGCCGGCCTCAATTCGTAGACCAGGCTGGCCTTGAACTCGAAGAGATTCACTTGCCATTGCTTCTTAAGAGCCGGGATTAGCTGGGCATGGTGGCGCACGCCTTTAATTTTAATCCCAGCACTCGGGAGGCAGAGGCAGGCAGATTTCTGAGTTCAAGGCCAGCCTGGTCTACAGAGTGAGTTCCAGGACAGCCAGGGCTACACAGAGAAACCCTGTCTCGAACAAAACAAAACAAAACAAAAGAGCCAGGATTAAAGGTATGAAACACCAGGCCCAGCCTCTGGGCTTGTTTTAAATTTGCCTCTCCATCTCTCTTCCGTGAAACAGAACCAGGCAGACACTCCTCGTCTGGGTTAATACCAGTTAAAAACCAAAACCCTGCACCTGAACAGACAAGCCCACGTGTCCTTTCCAGCCCCAAGGCGCTCCTCTTCTCTGGTGCCCCTCTCCTACAGAAATAGCATTTAACCTGGGGGGTTTCTGGCCTAGAGCCCTTTGGAACACCCCCTGCTTAGTACTGCTCACTCCCTGCCTGCTGCCTTCCTCTGAGAGCACGCCCCATGGGGCATCTCTTCCCCAAGCTGTACCCTGGCCACCTCTGCCACAAACTTCTGAGTCCCCTGGGGGTAGAAGCCAGAAAGAACACTGTAGGGCAGACCCCTGCCTCACAGGACATTGCTTTCCCCTTTGTATACTGGTATAGCCCAAACCCCAGATGCTGCCAACCTGACTCCAGGCCCTCCTGACCTGGACTCCTTGGATAACCTAGGCCAGAGTCTGATGGAGAAAGGTGAGTCCAGCTGCCTTTAAGAGAGATGAAGTCCATCCCGAAGCCACTACAGGGCCAAGCCAGCCATCTCCAGCTTACCCTGCAGGGGTTAATGGGCCCAGCTACCCTGGGACCAGGCTCCCATGTAGACTCTCCTCACTGCTCCCTGAGGCTGGTTTCTTCGGAGATACAGCAGTCAGAGCTGTCGCCAAGCAGAATCAACTGGTGCAGTCCCTTGGGCCAAGTGCCAAAGCAGCAGCCAGGAGGGGGGACCGCCTACTGCTCATGGCAATGTGAGAGTAAGAGAAGCATAGATTCATGACCTCGGACCTGTCTTATAGCCACATCAGGCTGCCAGCCAGGACTTGGTTCCCTGGGTCAGGAAGGCAATGGGGATGCACCCCCAGGGTCCAGACTGTGCAGACTCTAGATACGTGGGAGCATAAGGGCAATGTGACCTCAGCTCTGAGGAGGCTCATGTTTCAGGTGCTGGGCTAGAGGCTCTACCCTGGCGTCCTGACTGCGGTGCCAGCCACGGTCATGGGAACAGATGAAGCTGTATGCTTTGCCGGGCGAGTGATCACCCACTGTCTACACCTTAGTCAGGCACCCCTCAGAATCCAGACCCTGGAGGCACACGGCCCATACCTGCTGGTATACAGGAAGTTTCCTCAAAGTAATCCTACTGACTGGCCTGCCCCCGACACCTATCTTTCTACTCTGCCTGGCTCATGTGTCCTTTCCTGGTGGCTGTTCTGAGAACAGCTGTCTTCTCTTCCTGCACAACACTCCATTTCTAAGAGTAAAAGAGAGGATCAGACCGTGCTAGGACGCATGGCCTCCAGATCCCAGTTGGAAGCAGATCTAAAAGGCAAGGTATGGACTCTAAATAGTCGGTTCCAGAGGTTCGGCCTGATGTGGGGACTGCAGAGCACAGCTTCCCTCACCTCACCCATGAATACAAGCTGTCTTCCTCAGTTTCCCAGTACAAACAAGAGGATAGGAGGGAGGAGGGGCCCGTAGTTTCCCAGTGGCACAGACCACAGTAGGTTCATGGCAACAAGATGGCTCTGGGGTCCGGAGCAGGTATGTCTGTAGCTGGACCACAGTTCATTCCCAAATTTCTCTTCTTCATCTAGGCAGCAGGATTTGTAGACAGGGGAGTAGGAGCAATGTTTCCAGTCAGACGGTCACCTTGAAGGCTTCAGCAGTTCCAGGGGACAGACACGGATTTCTCTTCACTCGGCCAGGGAAAGAAAACCCAAGGCCAGTAACAGCCTCCGGGTGACAGTGCATGCAGATAGCTAGCCACATCTGGCTGACCACATCTGGCTGGCCTTCCTGAGGGATGAGCCTCTGTGCATCTGACTGTCCAGCTCTGCAGAGTGGGCGAGCTAGTATAGGAACAGGGTGGCCCTGGGTTGAACCCTTGCCCATGGGAACCCTGGTGTCAGCTGAATGGCCTATATTCCCCTACAGTCAGTGGCCACAACGAAAGTGGGGCCAGCATTTATGACCCAGTAGGGACTCCAGACAGAGGGGACTGTGGAGTGAGCAAGGGAATCTGGGCCTGTTTAGTATTGCTATCAGCATGGGCTAGCTGTAGCCAGTCTGTCCCCATTCCTGCTGGGTAGCAGGTTACCTGAGTGAAGACTAATTCTCAGTTACTGACCATGCCAAGCTTGAGGAGGGTATAGTTTGCCAGAGAAGCCTGGAACCTGCAATGGACTTGAGACACTGGACAGTAGATGTGGCGGGAGGTGCAGGCCTGCAGCATGTGTGCATGTGGGCCTCTAGAGACGCCAGCTCTACTCATGCACTTGGTGCACACCTCACACGTGTGCCACTCCCACTTCAGCCTCCAGCAGCACCTTACCTTGGACAGGCAGATGGTAAGACTTTATCCTATGAGCCCCACCTGGTCTATGGGGCCTTCCCTGGCACCATCCATGCATGAGCATTCCATACACACCCTTTAGGAAAGATCTAGCAGCAGACACAGACGCACCACAGGCACACACATAGACACACACACAGACATACACAGACAGAGACAGACAGACACAGGCACACACACACACTCACACAGACACACACACACAGGCATGCACACAGATACATACACACAGGCACACACACACACACTCTCACACAGACACAGGCACACACACAGACATACCTACACACCCACACAGACACAAACACAGACACACAGACAGACACACACACACACACAGGCACACACACACACACAGGAGCACACAGACACACATAGACACATACACACACACAAACACACCCCTCTGCTTGTCCTAAGACTGTGTTCTCATGGTAGCAGGACTACCGTGACAGGCCCTCAACCCAGGACTCTTGGCTGCTGTTGCCATTCCTATCTGTTGTCCCTAGCTATATCTGGACTGTGTATGTGTGCTCACGTGGAGAGAGATGTATGGGTGTGTGTAGGTGCATGCGCACTGTGAATACATACGGAAGCCTGAGCTTAACCTTGCAGAGCATTTCTCTGAAGCCATCCACCTTTAGTTTGAGGCAGGGTCTCTTGGTCCGTAACTGCCAGGGCTGAACTCATCTCCCGTGCTTCTGCAGCAAGCGCCGTACCAACTGGGCTCTCTCTCTTCAAGTGCTGGCCATCTCCTGAGGGTCATCTTCTAGTTGCACTGTTTCATTTGCGGTCCACATATCTTCCTTTCTGCGGCTTCTCTGGCTGCCAGTGCTTCTGAGGAGGCATCTGCTTTGGGCGCGGTGAGCAGCCTCGCTCTATGGATGGTGACTGAGAATCCTAACGTCTGCATGCAGGCCTCTCTGCAGTCCGTTCTTCAGGCTGCTGCTCACAGGCCGGGCTTCCCGTCACTCTGAGGGTCTTGGCTGTAGTCTGCTCAAGGACCATATAAAGTCATTTAAGAGACCAGTGGGTAGCATTCTAGAACAGGGGAGGGTGATATTCATTCCCATCATGCCCTTGAGGGCCTCAAATTATCAATTAGGAAGAAACTTGAAGCCTAGGGGGTGTTTTTTAGCCAGCATAATGGCGGGAACGTAACTTTCAAATCTTATTACCGAGTCAGGATGAAGACCACGCCTCCTCGGCAGGCTTGCGACGGGACTGCCCAGTGCCTGCGAGTGTTGCTGCTGGTCTAGCACTTCTCTGAAGAGCCTGGTGGGAAGACTCATCACACACTGCAGTATTAGAGAAACAGCACAAGGCATCTCCAGAAACAACCCTGGCAGGAACCAGACCAGCTTTTTACCCAGCAAGAAGTATAGTGAGTCCCCCTCCTCTCAAGAGCCAAGCATTCTTTCTGCTCTCCTAAGCTGTGGATGCTGGCCTTGCTATGTACCGTCTGCCAGCCTCTGCCAGAGAGGGCAAACACCCTGTGCACTGCTGGCAGTTGGCTCCAGGATTGGCTCCCAACGCCCAGCCCCGAGGCCACCACTGCTTAGTCCTTATAGTTTCTACTTTAGATATAAAGACAAGAGGGCCGGGCGGTGGTGGCGCATGCCTTTAATCCCAGCTCTTGGGAGGCAGAGGCAGGTGGATTTCTTGAGTTCGAGGCCAGCCTGGTATAGAGTGAGTTCTAGGACAGCCAGATCTACACAGAGAAACCCTGTCTTGAAAAACCAAAAAAAAAAAAAAAAAAAAAAAGACAAGAGGGCACTGGCTAGAAGTCTGTGGCATCCTTGGGCTTCCTTCTCTCAAACTTGGGGTCTCTTAGACTGTGAATTCATTTTTGCTGAGCACTGTCCCATTTCATAAAGCCCTCTCTTTAGTTAGGAGGCCAGGTACACACATTCCCCAAACCTTACTCCCCAGGAGGGTTCCACTAAACGGGTGTCAACTACTACAGTAGGACTCCAGCAGTGCCTGAGGCCCAAGTCACCCACTGCGCTGAGGTCAACAGAACCACCTGACCTCTTAAGACCCCACATCAACATGACCCAACCCTCAGGCCATGTCCCACTTCCACCTATGTCCCAACTGCACATGGAGAAAAGGAACAGAACCCAAAGAACAGGGAGGCCAAAACGTTTAAGTTATTAAATCAAATATACAGAGTGATTCATTTAATATGTACATATTTACAGAAATGCACTTTCACAAGGAGGGTGGCCGGGGCCGGCAGGTGGGCAGCGGCCTGGTGCCCACGGCAAACGCTGACAGCTGGGAGGGGGTCTGTGTGAAGGCACTTGTCACAAGCTTCAATACTGCCGCCGTCCCGGGAGGGAAACCGAGCAGTTGGGAAGGGCACTTCTGAAAGCACAGTTGGAGATCTCTGGAGAGTTCTGGGCAGGAGGAAGCAAGGACAGCAGGCTGGAGGGGCTAGCCAAGGCATGGGCCAGGTTTACGTGCCAGCCTTAGGCCACACCAGTGACCTCCAACCCCACTGACAACCACAGGCGCCACCAACAGCTATGTAACCGGCATCACACGGGCCACCACGGGTCCCACTGACAGTACGCCAGCCCAGCAGCCAGTGCCACTGACAGCCACAGGTCCCACTGACATCCACAGGCTGGGCCAATTGCCATGGGTACCATGGACAGCCACAGGTCCCACTGAGAGCTACAGCTAAGACAACAGCCACAGTCCCACTGACAGCCTCGGGCCATGCTGTCAGCCACAGGTCCCACTGAGAGCCACGGGCCACACTGAAAGCCACAGATCTCACTGAGAGCCACAGCCCAGCCCACAGGTCTCGTGGGCTTTTGGGCCTCGAGCTAGAGAGAAACCCAAATGAGGAATAAAAAAGAAGATTCTGTAAACAGCGACGGCCTGTGGTAACAAACATTATACGATTTGGTGAGGACACACACACACACACACACATACACACGCCCTGCTCTCCTGCCACAGTGCGTGCGGACGCGGAAACTTTACAAAAATAGCAATGATCCGAGAATACTCCGTTGTTTTCCGCCTGACAGCCGTTGAATAATTTATACAAGGTTAAAGAAACGTAAAAAATAAACATTTGTTTTTTGGTTTTGGTTTTGTTTTTTACACAAAATAAAGAAACTATGCACACGGCCTTGGCCTCCTATGGTCCGGCAGGCAGCGTGGTGCCAGCAAGGGTTCTGGGTGCCAGCCTGGTGGCTGGCTATTCCCTGCCAGCACGGCGCACGTCCTTGGTACTTCTGACGGCGCGGTTGTCCACTTTGGGCCCTGGAGCCCAGCGGGCTGGCCTTCCGAGGGAGCAGCTGGGGTCTTTGGTGAACTTGTGTGAGATGAACTTCTCTGCCTCTGGGGAGTCCCCATCTCCACGGCTCAGCTCTTCATCCTCCTCGTCCTCCCCACCAGCCCCATGGCCAGCTGGCCCGGGCAGTGCCTCGCCTGCCCTGCGGGGCGGCGGTGTGAAGTTTTTGCACTGGTAGAGTATGTCCTTGTGGCCCCCAGTTCCCAGACCGCTGCCGCCTGGCCGCTCAATGGGGTTGCGGATGGGATTGAGCGGGGCCCACTGGTTGTTGGCGCTCTCATCCCGTGGTAGCCGGCTCCTCTCACGTTCTTTCCTGCGCTTTCGTGTCCACCATACGCAGATAACCACACAGGCGAGCCACAGCACACTGAACACGCTGCACAGCACGGGCACCAACAGACCTGGGTAGAAGAAGAGGTAAACATCCTGCGTCCACATGGGCCAAGCAGGGACTCTTCTGGTTTCCAGAATGAAGCTGGGTAGCAGCAGACACCTCTTCCCTCTGAGCAACATCCACAGCAGATTCCCACTGGTCTTGAGTCTGGGAGCCCCTATCACCCCAGCTTACCTGTGGAAGAGCCACCCATAACAACTGTTTCCACCTTGACCTCGGTGACAGCCAGCAGCAGTGAGCTATTTCCTCTCTGAGTGATAGCAGCCACGATGGCGTGGGCTGTGCTCTGGATCAGGCTGCTGTCAGGCAGGTCCCTTGCAGGGCTGAAAGACTGTGGCAGAGGATGACACTGGGGGACGGCCCAAAGGTACCCTTCCTACATCCCAGGAGCCTGTTATAGCCACTGCCCAAACTCTGATCGGGTCCTAGCCAGATGTACAGAGGGCTGCCATGGGTAGAACTGAATCAGTGCTGTGCTACACACGGCCAGGACCTGACAGGGCTTGGAGACCAAGAGACGGGAAGCTCAGTGCGGTTGGATCTTGATGTAGAGGATGCACCCGCCAGATAGATAAGGGCCTGGCCCTGCCCCTGTCAAACCCCTGCATCCTGTATGGGGACCGCTGGACAATACCAAACAATACCAACCCCAGAACTCTCTCTCTTCTTGCGTGCTGGGACCCGACCTGCACCCAGGCCATTTCCTCACGATAAAACCCAAACTCACATCCTTGTTGCCTTCCCATCGAGCAGCTGACCCTACGGACTGTCAGTGACCACCTCGACAGCCTGATGTTCTTCTCTTATAGCTCTGGCCCCTACCCGCCTGCCGCACGCAGTCCACGTGGATACAGCTTCCCCACCCAGCCGCACCCAGCTGTGGAGGTGCCCAGAGGGATGCCAGATCTGGCTCCTATCTCAGTTCCCACTGCCCCGGGTCTCCATTCCACCATGTAAGTGCCTCCCCGTCATCTTCAACTCTGCCACTGCCCCGCGGGATGCCAGAGTGTCACTGCCGCTGAGGGTCTAGAGGCCTGCTCAGTTCAGGTCACCACCCACACTCACCACAGCCACCTCCACAGCACTGGCCCCCGAGGATGCTCGATCACAAAGCAGCAGGAGGAGGCGGTCGTGTGCCGCCGCCCTCGTGGCAGGCAAGGCTCGGATTCCAGAGCAGATAGCGCCCACGGTGGTGCCCTGGGCAGATAAGCAACAGGTTAGCGGGGTTTAGGGCCAAGATCTGAGGCCATGTCTCTGCTGACAAGGAGCCTACCCTGCTCTTAACCCAGTCTGTCTGAGGCAATGGGAGGAGCTTGGAACGGCCACCGTTGAGTTCGAGCCCCTGTTCTGGGGAACGGGTAGGCTAGTTCGGAACATCCAGAGGGTGAGGATGGGACACATCAGAAACGGGAACTATCCTTTGCATGTCAATCCAAAGTAGGGTGGCCCGCAGCACCCCTGCAGTCTAGGCCCCAGGAACACTGGGCACGTTAGCAGCCCAGCCTGGACCCACTCTCTCTTGCCCAACAACGCCTCGGCTCAGTGCTTTCTCGTGTGATCCACCTATCTGCACAGCCACGGGCTTCTGGACCTACGTGAGCTGAGCCTTGAGAGAGCGAGCAAGCGGACTATCACTCTAGGGGTAAACCTGGGAATCCTGGGTCCCCCAGGAGCACTCACCTGAGGCACTTGATCACGGTTGAAGCGCAGTGTGAGTCGGGCACAGTTGTTGTCCAAATGACTGCTCCGTGGCTGACAGGGGGTGCTGGGTGGCAGAGGCTCCTCCGCTGTACACTCCCCCCAGTTCTCACAGGGTGGCTGCAAGCACTGACCCACGGCCTTCTCCTGACATTGCTGCCCTGGGGGGCACTGGGCACTCGGATCGCTGGGCTGACCAGAGAGCAGGCAAGGCTTCCATCCGCACCATACCTGGGAGAGACGCGCAGGAGACACATGGGAGCGGGAGCACAGTCAGACAGCACACAGCGCACAGTCAGGCAGCACAGAGAGAAGACATCAAGGAGTAAGTTTCAAGTCAATGTCTCTAACACCCAGGGGCCCTAGGGAAGCAGGCAAAACTCCAGTCCAGAGAGAACTTTCTGCCAAAACAGAAAGAACTAGGCAGAGCCTGGGAATGGACAGAGAAGAGAGGCAGGCCCAAGACCCCTCCCAGCTCATCCCCTTAGGATGGCCCTCAGAAGTGGGCAGCCTTATCAACCCACACCCCCACCCCTGCATCAGCCTCTTGATAGCTGAGTGAGCCTAAAGGCTCAAGATTACTCAGGGTCACAGTGCAAGAGGGGCGGAGGAGGGGCTGGCCCCACCTTGCTACAATCCCGGTGGCCATCCAGGCAGCGGCAGCTGTTGCAGTCTTCCATCCAGGAACTCCCATGCGGGAAGGACATTCCCCGGGACCAGCAGGGCCTCGTGAATATGACCACTGTGGTAAGAAGGAGGAGGCTCAACAGAGTGTCCAAGCGCTGGAGGGTGGATCTGGCCCACGCCCTGACCACGGGCACAGACAGCCTACCTTCCTGGCACCTGGGGCCAGAACGACCTGGTGGGCAGCTGCAGCGGTACCCGTTGATCTCATCCACACACGTGGCTCCGTAGGCACAGGGCGAGGACTGGCACTCATCAATGTCTGCAAGGAGAGCGGCTGTGTTCTTAGGGGTGTGCACCCCACCCAGGGACCAGCGTGTGGGCGAGGCAGAGGGCTGGAAGGCAGTACCTCAGTCCACCTGTCGCACAGCTACCTAGGCTGTCTGTGTCTCTGTCCATCTGAAGCCTTCTAACTCTCAGTCCCTCGCCCTCCTCTACTGCCTCTGTGCTGTGAGCACTCAGGGACCTCTGTGCTCCTCTCTCTCTGAGGTGGCCATGTACACAGAGGCATCCTCACAGCCTGAGGGGGCAGGAGCATTCCACCCTGTAGCCCCTCTCCCTCTTCCCAAGATGCAACTGGCTCTTCAGGAAGGAACTAGGCTCTCATAGGATGCAGACATGCTCATGGGAGGCAAGGGAAGGCTGCGGCCATGTCCCTGTCAGGATGTGGATGTTTATGCCTCCCGGCTTTCGATACTGAGATTGTCAGGAGAGGGCCCCAGACGAAGCCCCCAACCCCAGCCCCTTCCATCCACCTAGGCTGCTTACTGATACGGCAGTCAGGACCCGCAAAGCCAGGCGCACACTCGCAGCGGAACCAGTTGACGCCATCAACACAGATGCCTCCGTTATAGCTGCAAGGGAGAGGGTGGCCATAAAGGGTCCCCTAGGATGGGCCCTGCCCCCCACCAGCCTCCTGGGCCGCCACTCACCAGGGCAGAGGGTTGCAGTCATTGGTGTCTGGATTTAAGGGGAAAGACAGGGTGGTTATTTCAGCACACTCTTGCCCAGAACACCTCTGCAGCACATCTCTGTGTCTGAGGCTCGTGGGTAGACACTATCCTGTCCATACCAGCCTGGCACAGCCAGTGGAGAAGTACGAGGAAGGCTCAGGACCCCAAGGGAAGCCTCCATGGGGTGGGAGCTATAGTTGGAATGGGACCTATGTCTTAGCAGGAGCCCAAGCCTGCAGAGTGGTGGATCAGGGTAGGTAGAAGGACCCTGCAGATATGGCACAGGGACTGAATTACAAAGTGGCAGAGCAGGTCTCAAGAGTGTGGATGTGTGAGGTAGGCAGGTGGAAGAGTGGTTCTTCCTGGAAGTTGGAAGAAGGGATGGGGGTGGGGCTGGGTGAAGTTAAGCAGAACCCACAGGCCTCCCCCACCTGAAGCCCCTCCAGCTCACTATGTGTGCAGGTGCGGCCCTCCCAGCCATCCCGGCAGATGCAGGAGAAAGAGTCTCCGCTGCCCACGCAGGTGCCTCCATTCACACAGGGATTGGGCACACAGCTGCTGTTCTTGGCTGCAGGGAGGGAGGGGGGAGGATTGAGATGCCTGGGGCAGACCACAACATGGCTGGGGTCGGCAGCCCAGGGCTAGGGGAGGCAGCCAGCCTGGGTAGGGTGCTCACCGATGGTGCAGGTGCTGCCCTTCCAGCCCGGAGGGCACGCGCAGCGGAAGGTGTCGCCGCTGTCATAGCATGTGCCACCGTTGCTGCAGGTGTAGGCGTCACACTGGAACTCGCCTGCAAGCACATGGCCGCTCAGTGGGCGGGCCATATTGACCCCAGCAGGGTCCTGGCAAGCAGCCCCTCCACTCGCTCGCTTGCTCATTTGCAGGGACCCCGGGGCACTTACGTGAGTGGCAGGTCTTGCCCTTCCAGCCATCGTCACAGGCACAGTAGAAGTCATTGACCAGGTCATAGCAGCGGCCGCGGCTGTGGCAGGGGTCGGGGAGGCAGTCGTTGGGATCTGGGGGGAGGACGCCGGTCAGCGGGGGTCACCGGCGCTGGGGAGGGCTTCACGGAGAAGAGCAAGAGCTGGGCCCAAGCACATGGGAGCCTGGGATTCCACCCCATGACTTCAGGCCCATGTACACAGTGCTGAGTAGGACATAGGGGTGGAGCCAGGCCTTAGCCAGTGGGGGCGGTCCGGGTAAGGCAAGGGTGCAAACTCACTGATGTCACAGAGTTCTCCTTCCCAGCCACTGGGGCAGAAGCAGCGGAAGGAGTCCACTTCGTCAATGCACGTGCCCCCGTTGCGGCAGGGCTGGCCCATGCAGTCGTCAATGTCTGAGGGAGAGGATGGGTGAGCTGTCCCTGTGGCTGGCCAGCTTGCCCCACCCCACCAACTCTGCACACCACTCACTTTCATGGCAGTAGGTGCCTGTGAAGCCGCTGTCACAGATGCAGGAGAAGTTTCCCCCAGGCAGGCTAACGCAGTGCCCGTGAGGGCCACATATACCAGAGGGTGCGACACCGCGTGCCCTGGACCCTGCCTCGAACCCGCAGCCATCGATCACTGTGGCAAAGAGATGGACAGGGGTCAGACCCATCTCCACCGGGGTACCCACCCAGCCTGAAGGGTTGCATCATGTACCTCTACATGCCCCGCCAGGGCATGTGTCCCTGGGCACTGAGCAGTTCTTGCCACCAAAGTCTTCTGGGCAGGCGCAGTAGTAGTCACCCTCAAGGTTGTAGCAGCGAGCACCGTTGAGGCAGGGGCTTGGTTCACAGAGATCCATGTCCACCTGCAGGTAAGGAGTGGGGGATGTATTTGTGAGTATCCAGCTCTATATAGAAGCACTGTTTCGTATAGACAACCAGGCCTCTCTGCCTTAGACCCAGCGGTGCCAAGCTGAGCTTGAAGCTCCCACCCACCCAAGAATGTCTGAGCACCGTCAGCTGGACGGAAACACCTGTGGGCCACCAGCCCCCTCCTGCCGCCCTCGCCTCCACAGCAGCCAAGCTTCCTCTGCCTCCCACAGACAGCATCCGGTTTTGGCTCCTCCCGCCGGCAGGAAGGCCAGCTTCTGACCCCCATGTTGCCAGGCTGCCCTCAGAGCCAAGAGAGGTCCTTCCTACAGCCAGCACCACCATGCTCTGGGGACCCGAAGTCAGAGGCCTCTGCCACGGGCCACTAAGAAGCCCACAAGGCCAGAGCAAAACCATGTGTAGCTCAGGACAAGGGAGATCACCCAACAGGGGTCAGGGTAGCAGCCGTGTGGAAAATCACCCGTTTCTTCCCAGGCCCACCCTTGACCCATGATGTCCACACATAAAATATGCAATTCTGCCTTTGGGGGTCCTTCTTGCAGGCTTCCCCTCTGCACGGTCCCATACAGGGAGTGAAGCATATAAGATTGTTGAGACAAGGGACAAGCCTGGCTTTGGTGACCCTCCTAGACAGGGCTCCCACCAAAGCCCCTCTAGGTTATTACCTCACAGTGCAGCCCAGAGAGGCCCCGTGGGCAGTGGCAGCGGAAGCCATCCACCAGGTCCTCACAGATGCCACCCCGGCGGCAGGGGCTGCTGGCACACTTGTCGTACTCTAGTTCGCAATGGCGACCTCCAAAGCCCCGCGGGCACACACACTGGTACCCATTGACCAGGTCCTAGGTGTGTGGACAGGTGGGTGGGTGAGCGAACCTCATACAACCCTGCCTGCCTCCTCCAGCCACATTCCACCCTCCCAGACTTGGCAGCCCCCTTACCTTGCAGGTGCCCCCATGCTGACACTGCCCATGGCAATCGTTGATGTCTGGAGGCAGAAGGGCATGCGGGTGGGGTCAGGGGGGCCCTCTGTGCTCCCCAGCCCCGCCCACCGGCGCCGCCCACCCATACTGACTGATTTGGCAGTTGATGCCCTTCCAGCCCGGGAGGCAATCACAGTAATAGCCGCCAATCAGGTTTTTGCAAGAAAAAGCATTAAGGCACGGCTTCCCTTCACACTCATTGGCGTCTGTGAATGAGACAAGGGAGCTGTGGGGCTCGGGCCCCACTCACCCACTGGGCCCTGCACCTGACGCCCGCAGCCCCAGCAGTGCCAGCAGCAGCAGCAGCAGCAGCCACATGCACAGCACACAACCCATGCACAGACAGTCCCCCCCAGGGAGCCCTTACCCAGCTGGCAAGTAGCCCCCACCCACTGCTCCGGGCAGATGCACTCGAAGCCGTCCACCTGATCCACGCAGGTACCACCCGCTGCACATGGGTTAGAGGCACACTCATCAATGTCTGCAGTGGGGGAGGAGGAAGAGAGAGAATGAAAAAGAGGTAGGTAGGTAAGGGTGTGGCCAGCAAATGAGAGGACGAAGTCAACGGGTACAGACTATGGCCAGTGAACGTGGGATCGTGTCTAGTTAGTGTAGACCCATGGACAGAGGACATGGGGTGTGGTCAGTGAGTAGGGACACAGTACACGGGGTCTCAGTCTGCAGCAGGGAGTCACAGTCCCATGTAAAGCAGCAGGAACCGATTGTTTGGCTGCAGTGTCTGCTGTGCAGCGGATTCAACCACTCTGTCCACACCCCGAAGTGCTACCCACTCCTACCTTGTGAAGCCCCCAGACACTCACCGAGCGCACAGGTGGGTCCGTTCCATCCTGACGGACAGTGGCATTCAAAGCCAGATGGCACTTCGTGGCAAGAGCCCCCATTGGCACACGGGTTGGAGGCACAGGCGTGCTCAGCTGCAGAACCAGAACATGAGTGGAGCGATGCCCACTGAACTTGAGCACGCTTCCCCGAGCCCACCAGACCCAGAGTTCACAGGGGTACAGCCCACTGTACAAGGCAGTGAAGAAAGGCCTCAGCCAGGCTCCCCGAGAGACAGCATTCCAACCTACCCCGCTCGCAGTTCTTGCCCAAGTAGCCATCTGGGCAGGCGCAGAGGTATTGGTCAGGCTCAGCATTGATGCAGGTACCCCCGTTGACACAGGGGTGGTGGCTGCCACAGTAGTTCAGGTCTGGGCACAAGGGTAGGGCTCTCAGGGATGGGCCCAGTGTCAGAGCTTAAGGCCTGGCCCTGCCCACTGCCCACCATCTCTCTACCTTTGTCACAGAGCAGGCCACCCCAGTTGGTCTCACAGTCACAGTGCCAGGGCTCCACACAGCTGCCATGCACGCAGCCAGGGTAGGGGACACACTCGTCACAGAACTTGCCCTGCCAGCCGTAGCTGCACCTGGGGGACCGAGCGACGAGGCCATCAGCCGGGCAGATGAGGAAGGGGCATGGGAGGCAGGCACAGAAGTGCAGGCTACCCCTACTGGGTGGTGGTCCCAGAGAACAGCTCTGAACCAAGCAGGGGTTACGGCCTGCCGGCCAGTCTCGCTGTCACAGGCATTCCCGGCCACTGGCCGAGATGGTCAGCCCAGCTGTCCCGTCACTCCCCCTGAGCTATTCTAGGACTCAGCTCTGAGCCAGGCGCCTGGAAGGAAGGCCCAGCCGGGGGAGGCCCAGGGGTACAGTGCCAGGTGCTGCTCACCAGGTGCTGCTGGGACACAGCAGCAACTGGGATCTGAGAGGGATGAAGAGGCATCAGGAGAGATCCTAGCTACCCTGGTCCAAGGGCTCTGTGACCTTGGGTGCCGCCCATATCCTCACTGCTACTCAAGGGCAGAGGTTTCTCTGACTCCTAGGACAGTCCAACCCAGTGGCTGCCCAGCCAGCCCTATGGGAGCGCCACACTGAGTGGGGCTGAACCCAACACATAGACCCGAAGACCTCGTCAGAGGCCGTAATCTTACGACCTGGCTCTGACCACACTGGGGACTAGTGTAGCCTCTGGGGAGTCCCTCAGGATGTAAGTAGGTGGCCAGCACAGAACCAGCAGGTGCGAGAGTACAGGGCT
The DNA here is from genome assembly GCF_000001635.26 of Mus musculus. Taxonomy (NCBI): domain Eukaryota; kingdom Metazoa; phylum Chordata; class Mammalia; order Rodentia; family Muridae; genus Mus; species Mus musculus. The sequence goes on from NC_000078.6 coordinate 112,917,609, forward strand.
CCAGTAGGGCTGCCCTCTGGGCCCTGGACAAGACTCTGGGGGCCCCTTCCTTAAAGGCTAAGGTCCTGTGGGGCAGGAATGACGTGCAGGCCACGTCACTTCCACGCTGACACCCGCCACAGGAGTTATTTTTATAGAAGGAAAAACCACAGCCCTTCCTGAGCTGCCCTGGAGCCACGCACACAGGCACTTATCAGCCCGGCTCACCCAGGCTCACATAGGGAAACTGAGGCTGGCTCCAGGGTCCAGCCCGGAACGTCCAAGGCAGGTCCACAGTAGGCCTCCCCTGTCTCTACTTGGGAGTCTTCTCTCCAGGTGATACGGGGAGTCGAGGGGCAGAGAGGGCTGGGACTAGCCTTGGGTCATTCACCAGGGAACACCAAGGCTAGCTTTGAGCCCAGACCCCGTGAGCCCCAAGGGCAGGTTCTCCACCCTGGGCGGGCCATCCCACACCAGACCCCACCTTGTGGCTTTCCTGCCAGCCGTTCCAGGGCCTGGGGAGGGTGGCAGGAAAGCACGGCCATCTCCGCAGTAGCATCCGGCTGGGGAGGGGTGTCCTCTGCTGAAACCTGAGCTCTGGACAGCAGGAGGCCACTTGGCCTCACCCTCTGGCCCAGGGAGAGGGTGGCACTCACCTACCACCCCCTACCCTTGCTTTCCTCCCCAGGGCTCCTGCCTGTGTGCTACCCACAGCCTTTCTGCACGGAGGGACGGAGGGACGTTGCCTCATCTTTCATCTCCCTCCAGCACTGACCACTTTGGGATGCTGCTGGTATAGCCGCCAAGATACCGTAATATACCTTGGGCTACAGAGTGAGTGTGGGGTTAAGAGTAGGCTCCTGTGTTTACCACCAGTGGGGCACATCTGCCCAGAACCCACGCCCAACTCCAGCACACTGCTCAGAGCCGGGCTGTGAAAGACTGCACTGGGGCAGAGGGCTGTGTGGATGGACGATTTCTGCTGCCTGTCCCACCCCCCATCTCCCTCCTTGGATGTGGCTCCTGGAGTAAGAAGCCAGCCCATCCTGAGACAGGTGCTCCTTGCACTGCCTTGAGTCCTGCCAAGACTGTCTGAAACCACACTGTGTGCAAGTGGCACCTGGGATGTCTCCACTGCACACCCATCTCTTTCTGCCCAGGGACCAGCCTAGCTGCTGAACACATCACTAATGCCACTATACAACCCCTCCCCCAGCCCATCTCAACTCCCCAACTCCCTGGCCAGCCTCTCCCGACCAAACAGTACACGTCCCCATCGTCCTCATCCGAAAACACACGAGGTATACCCACTGCTCAGAGGGCACCCAGGGACAGTGAGAACCAGGATGGCAGGAGGGCCTTGGCAGGCCTACTGCTGTGGCTCCCCTGAGTCTAAGATGCTCATCTCTAACTCTTTTCCTACACCCTCCAACCCCCTGGGCCCCCACGTTCCCAACTCACACATCCCAGGGTGCCGACCTTTGCCTCTCTCTATCCTCTACCCCTAACTTAGCCTCATCACCTCCATCACCTTCATGAGCCCCAATGGCTTCTACTCTGCTCTGGGCTGCAGGATCCCCTCTCTGTCCTCCTCACCTGTCTGTCTACATGCCTCCAAGTGCTGCAGGCCAAGCCATTCCCAGCCCCTCCTCTCCACCTGACTCTGTGCTGCCTTAAGGCCAGGCCTGTCCAATGCGCCCTGCTTGGCACACACTAGCCCGCCTCTCTGACAATCATCCCTACCTCAGCCACCACAAATCCATGGTTTAGTGGCTCAAGCTAGCAGGTTTACAGCTCCTGCTTGACTGCACCCCCCTCCTCCTAAACCAAACTCATCATCAAATTCCTATTCCTCAGAACGTCTGCAGGTCCATCCCACCCCTCCACCCCACTGGCCCATTGCTCTCTTCTTCCTCACTGCCACGCTGTGTGGTTCTCCTCAGCCTCTCTTGATAGGGCTCCTCTTCCCCCTAAGCCTCTCTCTGCAGAATCATGTCAGTTTCTCCCACTAGCACGCCACGGTGACTTCCTACTGTGTTCACCTGGGCACCAGATTCCTCACATTTATGTAGTGCTCATATGTATGCATACCACACACACACACACACACACACACACACACACACACACACACGCTTGCATGCACACACACTTGCACAAGCATGCACGCACACACATACCCCTTAGCCTTTGCTTCTTGGTGATGTGACTACCTGGCCACCTTCCCTTGTCCCCTTCTAGCTGTCCCATGGAGAAAATGTCACTGGACATGCCACATGCTCAGGACAGCACTGCCCTCTTCGTGGCCACAAGCTTTGTAAGGGCAGGGTTCCATTCCAACTCTATAGCATCTGATTCCCTGCATGGTGGGCACCTGGCATGAAGCACCTACTTCGTGGCCTACTAAAGCCCGCAGGGTGCCCCAGCTGCTGCAGGCTCTACAGCAGCTCGGGTGAGGAAGGGAAGGGCAGGCATGGTGCTCACCTGCACTCCCCAGGCACAGTGCATCCCCCGTGGAGCAAATTACATCCTTGTTTACACACGGCTGGAACAGAGGGGCAGAGAGAGGCACAGCTGCAGCCAGCCATGCTAGCCCTGCCCGGTGCCCGTGCCCAGCCCCACACTGGGAGACAGACCCCTCACCTTCTTTGCATTCTTTGCCCATCCAGCCATCCATGCAGGCCTTGTTGCCGTACTGGTCGCAGGTATAGTGGCCAAAGAAGTCGTTGCGGGGCCGGCAGAACTTGTTGCAGGTGGCACTGTAGTAGTTCTCATCACAGCGTACTCGGATCTGCAGCTCCAGGTGTGCCACGTGGCCGCTGAAGTGCAGGCTCTTCCAGCGGTCCTCGGGGTTGATCATGCCAGCGTGCGACACCCGCTCAATCAGCAGCTCCTCTTTGGGAGCAGCCGAGTTAGCTGGCGGCAGCAGCTACCCGTCAGTCCCCCAGGGGTGCCACGCGGGCCCTACCAGGCAGCTTCAGGGGCAACAGGGCAGCCAGGCAGAGGAAGGCTGCCAGCCCTGCAGGAGCCAGGGGCGGAGCGGACACTGTCCAGGGCCCCACGAGAAGGCTGGGCAGAAGCTCTAAGCAGGATGCTTGAACCCTGTAAGCTGGCACCACTGCTCCTCTCCCACAAAGGGTCACGAGGGCCATATGCTCTAAGCTTCCTTCCACATTCACAGGCACCACACCACCCATGGGCCACCATTCTCTCCTCCTCCTCCTCCTTCTGCCTCTGGCTCTCAGAAGCACCCTCCCTACTGATCCACCTTAAAACAAAATTCTGGGACCCCAGGATGGACTGTCCCATGGGGGGGTGGGGAGCAGCGCACTGAAGCAGGCTACCTGAGCGGGCTGCACAGCACCCACCACTGCTGTTTGGGGTTTTCTATGGCAGCTGGGCATACAGTCCTGCTGCTCCACTTTTTCTTCCTGTTGCATTAGTACAGGCCCAACTGGGCACCCAGTGCCCTGGGCTTTGCGTTTTGGTAAGGCCCCCGATTGCCTTCCTTGGACCCTGGCTGACCCTCTACTCTGAGCTTCCTGCTCTCCCCTTTTCGCCTATCCTTGGCGACATCGCCAGGACTCGGGGTTCATCCTGATCACGGTGCATTGCTCTGTAAGATCTCAAGGGTTACGTCTAATCATAACCTGGGGTCTGATCCATCAGCCACCCCGCATCTCTACCTTTTGAGAATAGCCAGAACTCCTTAGCCCCTCAAGCTGCCTGTCTCAGCCTCTTTGTCTTGATGCAAGCAGCACCCTCTTTGTTGGCCTTTGTTTCGGCCTTGCAAACTCTGTCCACAGGGCAGCCAGGGCAATGCATCCCCAGGAAGAAGCCGGCATCCTCCCGGGCCCAGGAGCTTGCTCGGCCTGAACCAAGCCTCGCTGACTGCTTCGTCTCCCAGTCACAAGACCTCCACCCAGAACCTCAGATACTAGCTTGGATCCTTCACTCTCTGCTCAAGGGGCTTCTCCGTTTGTCTACAGAAAAAGCTCTGCCTCTCCGCTAGAAGGCTGAGATGACCCCCGCCACACACACAGACTGTACACAGAACGGCTGGCTTTGAAGTGGTGACCCTCGAGCTTCATGTTCTAAGATAGCGAGAACGTCACAAAGCCAGAGAGAGCCACTTGAGGGTATCTCATTCCATGGTGTCACCAACATGGGCCTCAGAAGAATGCACTGACGACACCAGGAGTGAAGGAATAGTATGAGCAGCTCTGCAAAGCCACAGGCGTGCGTGGAGAGCCTCTTTCACCAGAATAAGACCTTCTAGTCATACGAGCCATCGCCCCCAGCAGACAGAGGGCCATGGGCCTGGCCACAAGCACTCTGGCCCAGGGGACCAGAAATTCTTGCTGGCAGCCTCCCTCCACCCACCCACTTCCCCCAGTACAGGGCATACTCACCATCTGGAGTGGTGTCATTGTCCCAGTCCCAGGCCTCCACGATGAGGGTGAAAGAACGCTGCAGACACAGGAGGAGAGCTGGTCAGGTGCCTGGGGCTCCCTCCCACCTGCTGCTATTCAGGATGGGGGCAGGGTGCATGGCCCTGGCCTGTGTGTCTCTGGGATGCTCAGGCCTTATAGAGAACTCTGCTCCACGGCTTTGTGGTACCCTCCCTTCCCCATCCGTGTCCCCAACACTGGCCCATCTCCTCTACAGACCCCATATATCCCAACTCGGAAATGGAGGATAATTATCCCTGGCTGCACCTCTCAGGAAGTTTTGGCTCCTTGCTCTTGGGGTCCCCAAGGCCCAGTTCAGCTCCACCCTGTGCAAGCTCCTGAAGTCAGCAAAGGGTGAAGGGAGGGGTTCAGGCATCTGTGGGCAGAGCACTTCCGTTGGGAATACATCCCTGCACCTCAGAGGGCTGAGCTGAAGTTGAAGATTATGTGGCACTATATATATACTTGAAGCCCACTTGACAGGGCTGCGTCCTGGCTACTCAGCAGTCATTCTACCAGTCACACAGAAGTGCTTACCATCAAAGAGCATACAGTCAGCCTCCTAACTATCCCCCAGGACAAGGCTGATGGAGGTCTCTTGCTGTACAGGTGGGGGACACTGAGGCCCAAGAGCTGCTGTGCTAGGCACAGCCTCAGTCTGTAATCATGGCCAGCCCTCACCATCTGTCCCTCCTGCCCCAGGCCATGGCGATGAGTGCTGCTGTGAGCTGTTACCTTGGCAACATAAGGCCTGCCCCTATAATAGGGCAGCCTGAGCTCACCGTGACCTCAGGCACCCCTTCCTCTGCAGCTCGACTATGCTGAGGAAACCTCATGTTTTCCTGGATGGCTGAGAGCACCAGCCATTCCTCAGCCCTCAGAGCCCTCCCTCCAGACTCACTGGAGCCCCATCTAACCTGGGCTTTCTAGAACTTATCCCACTGCCATACCCAGCCTCACGGGACCTCGTGTTAGGAGACCCTGTCCTTTTCCTATCTGTTGGCAGCTCAGCATGAACACTCTCACTCCCTACTCTGGTACCTCCTCTGAGCACCTGTCGTCACACATAGGGCCCATGCCATGTGAGCCAGGCCAAAAGCAGAGGGCCACTGGTCCCCTGGCTCCATGAAGCCACTACCAGGTTTCCTTTTTTCTTTTCTTCTTCTTTTTTTAAAAACATATTTATGTATATAAGTACTCTCTCTTCAAACATACCAGAAGGGGGACTCAGATCCCATTACAGATGGCTGTGAGCTACCAAGTAGGTGCTGGGAATTGAACTCAGGACCTCTGGAAGAGCAGTCAGTGCTCTTAACCGCTAAGCCATCTCTCCAGCCCACCTTTATTGCCATCTAAATCCCCCTTTAGATCCTCTTCCTCGTTCGCTCCCCTGCTCCCCCTTCCCACCCTGACTGCTCCTCTCCCTGGTCTCTCGGCAAGCATAGGGCTTAGAGGCCTAAGAAATCCCCACTGTGCTACCCTCATGTGCCTGGGTGCAGAGCCTATCTGGGGGCCCTCTCCATACCACCCTAACCACCTGCAAAGCACTCCTCAGAGCCTCCATTTGTCCAAGGCTAGCTCCCTGGTGACAGGCAGGGTCCCCAGTCCCTTCCCAGGCAGTCCCTTCCCTGCCCCTTCAGTTCTTTACCCGCCCACTCATTATAGTGCAGAACAGAGTTCAGACTGCCTACAGCCCCTGCATCAACAGATGGAGCCAGAGAAAGTGAGGGACAGGCCCAGGTCACATAGCCCCAGGAGAAATAGGCTTTAGCCCAAGGGAGGAAGCACTATGAGGAGGAGGAGGAAGAAGTGGAAGAAGAGGAGGAAGAAGAGGGGAAGAGGAAAAAGAGGAGGAGGAGGAGGAGGAAAAAGAAGCAGGGGAGGAGGAAGAGGAGGAGGAGGAGGAGTCAGAAAGAAGACCAAACAGGGCTAAGAGATCGAGGAATGCAGAACAGAGGGGACCATAGCACAGGGCACCAGAGGACCCCCCACCCCACGGTGGAATCATCACTGGTTCCCATCAAAACAAGTGACCAGTAAGATCTGAGGCTATCAGGTTTTATACTCGCTCAGCTGCTACATAGGAACAAGGAGCTGACGGGCTGTGAGAGGACAAGGCTAGGCTGGGCTTAAGATCTCTGCCACCATCACTACAGGCCAAGCCCACCAGCAAGGTTCGGAGGCAGTAGCCACAGGGCAGGCGGTAAGATTCCCTGCACACACCTGCGCTTCGGATGATCCAGGAACACTCCCAGGAAACCCACCCCAGGCGCACAGGTAGGGTTACCACCACCTCAGCCTGAGCCCTGGGCTCCGGTTACCTGCTCCCGCAGGGACGTGGCCCGCCCGCTCGCCCGAGAGGGCCTGTCGCCCGCCAGCTGGGCTCCCTACACCTGGATGGCAGGAAGTCATCCAGGGAGAACCTGAGCCAGCAGGCAGGCGGCACCTGTGGCTTCTCCCCACCTGCCACAGTGGCCCCCCAGCTCCTCCCTTCCCCCAGCTTCCAGTACCATATCCCTCACTACAAATAGCTCTGTGCACCCCTTCCTGGGAAGCCAAATCCTACTGGTTGACAGAGGGACAAAGGCGACTGGGCTGGAAGCCTGTAGGATCTTGGGGCTTTTAGAGTGGATGGGGGCTGGGAAAGCTGGAGGACCATGGGTGAGACAGAGAGCTACCACCTGCCCAGGTTTCCCAGAAGCAAGAGAGAAAATCCTGGTCCCTCCTCCTAGGGCAGTCCTCCTGGGCCACCTGCCTGTCAGACTCTGGAGTTCTATATCCTACAGCCTCGGCCCAAAGCCTGGCCCCAGACACACCCCCAGCCAAGTCCATCACCGTCTGGTCAAACTCCAAGTCTAACTGTAATTCCCCCCCCCAATCTAGCCCTTAGACAGAGCTAAAAGGACAGCAGAGGACCATGGGAAAGGCAGACCAAGGGACAGGTGTGCCCCCTGGCCCCATAGCCAGGGTTACTCACAGCCTAGCCTCAGGTACAAGGCTTGTTCTACTCTCTAGCTGCCTTTCTTGGCCCCTGACAGAGCTCAGCACTTGCTGCCAATGTCCGGAGCCCTAAGCACAGACATATTTCCTGAAACCAGAGCTTTGGAGAGGCCTAGGCCTCTGTCGCCATTGTCACCCAAGGGATAACCCTCTTAAGACTCCAGGTCTCTGGGTCACAGGAAGAGACAGTAGGTTAGCCCATGCTAGGGTTGGACAGGTGCACCCCACATCAGAGACCAGCTGAGGCCTAGCCTAGGTGCGCCGCTCACCCACTGCTGGGAAACCCAGGCTCCCACCGTGAAGAGGGGAGCAGCAGCCTGTGTGGCCCCTAGCATGCCTCATCGTCTACTGCAGCTAGCCCAGGATCAGAATGGGTATGCGACATCTAGTTCAGGATGGGTGGATGGGCAGATGGATCAGAGCCTTTGCCTGGCTCCCCAGCAACTCTCAGTGGACCAGCCCATTTCCTATTCTGTCCAGACACCATGATAGTACCTTTCCTGCCAACCCACAGGTACAGCACCCACCCCTCGCCCATCTCACTACAGCTCGGTTTCCCATTCACTCCTGTGGGCCCAGGGACAAGGGCCAGATCCACTTCCACGTCTGAATCCTCCACTGGCCCAAGTTAGCACTTTCTGCCTCAGTCCCCGCCGCCCCCCCCCCCCGTGTTGCTGGCTACAGAGAGCCCTACCATAACACATACTATGTGGCCTGGATCAAGACACCCAACCTATGAGGGAGACGGTCGGGTACAGAATGAAATAGCACCTGCCCCTAGCTCCAGCCAAGGAGGACTCTTGGTCTTATGGGGATGCTGTGGGAGGCATGTGCCTCAGCGTGGGTTGTGATGAAGAGACTGGTGCTCATCCCAGTCCCAAAAGGCCCGGAGGGCAGCGGGGTCCTTTGATGTACATGCAGGGCACACATTTTAGAATAGCCCACTTGGGTCAGGCCCTCTCTGCCTGTGCTCCCGGATCTGTTCCAGCACCCTCTTACGCTGGAACAACCTTACAACAACCGTCAGTCCTCTGTCCTATGGGACAGTCCTCCCTGACCACCTTGCCTTACCTCCCTCCCTCAAGTACACACATGGCCATGTGCTGGACAGCCAGCAGGGGGAGAGGAAGAACTTAAGCAGGAGAAAGCTACATTGGGGAGTTCAGTAGGGGACATGCTGGGCACCCTACAGCCTCAGCTAGCTTCAGGAATCCTAGTGGAAAAGGCCTTGCATCCGTCTCAGGAGAGGGGAAGCAGGTTACAGGACTGCTAGCTCAGCTCTTCCAGCCTTAGAAACCAGGTCCGCCGCCTCAGACCTGCCTCTCTCTCTATCACTCATGACCCCAGAAGCACCACCAAGGAAAGAGACCGGAACAGGGCTGCACCCTGGGCTCAAAAGGCAAGCTGGTCAGACAGAGGGCCTGTAGTAGAGACCTCTTCTCTTTTGGCATCCTTTCCCAAGCACAGCCCCACTAGACAGGCCAGCGACCACCTTGTTCCTCATTTAGCCAACAGGGACCTCCTAAATACACCAGCCACCAGACCCCAAAGAAAAGCCTCCGCTTTCCTCAGAACTCTCCATCAACCACCTGCTCGGGCCACGGATCTCAAGCATGCGTGGTGAACGAGGCCTCCCCGCTGCTGGGTACAGACAGGCACCAGAGCCACTCCAGGGAAAACGTACATCTCCCGAGGACATCTGCAACATGCACAGCCTGGCGGGGGTTGCTGCGGCTTTCTGCATCGAAGAATCCACTCAAAGAGGCTCTGAGATGGATTCGAAGCCACAGCTACCTCGGTGCAGGCACAGGAGTTGTGAGAAGCCCGTGCCTGCTCTTGTCCACCTTCTAACACCGTCCCATCTTTCCACAGGGCCCTCCACCAACCCAAGGAACCCAAGTCCCAGCTGGTTCTTGCTGTCCCCAGGTACCAAATGCTCCAGTGGGCGCCTGGATTCCCAATGTACCCTGGCTCACGGGACAGAGATGAACTTGTGGCAGATCAAGCAGCATGGCCGCAGGGCTGTTGCCAAAGAGCGGAAATACCAAGGTACTGGCATCACAGCACCAGCTCCATGCCTGGCAGCCAGGACACGCAGCAAGATGGGAGACGGGAGAACCAGACCTGCCCCCAAACACAAGGTACCCTTCAACCTCCAAACTTCCATCCATGCTAGAAACTTCCCTACCCCTGAGGCATCTTGGGAAAGCATCTGGGAACAGAAAGCTAAAGTGTCCCCAAGACCAAGTACCAAGAGTCGAAGGAAGGCAAGGGCCTGTCCCATCCCGTTCCACACCAACCGGCTGGCCAGCGGGGCAAAGAGCCACAAGGGACACGCGTTGGCCCGCCACATTCCTCCAGGCCCTCCCTGCCCCCCACACCCACCGCTGCCAACTCGAGCAGAAAACACATCCTCAGGTAGCGATTTGGAGCCACGCTGGCTTGGGCCCAAGTGCAGATGACAGGCTGTCGGCCCTGCTCAGACCTGCCTGCTGTGCTGCTGTGGGGGCGAGGGGGGCAGGGCCAATAGTAACTGCCTAGGGCCTCTCCCATGCCTGCCCCTGCCTTTTTCCGTCTCAGGGATAAACTTCCTATCACAAGCCCCCAGGGTCAAGGCTACCTGGCTAGGCAAGGGTATCCCTCCCTACGTATGGAGCAGGAGCCTAGGGAAAGGTAAAGATGGAGGCACAAGCTGGGTGGCCTTGGAAGAAATAATTGTCCAGGGCTCAGAGCAAGAGCAGAGCAGGGCAAACCCTGCCCACCCATGCCTGACCCCCTAACCAAAAGTCTCTTTCAGGACCAAGGTACCAGGCAGACCCATTCCCATGGCTCTTGGTATCTGAACCAACCGCAAGCCCTCAGTCAGGAAAGCCCTTGGGCCATTGCTTGATACCCCCCCTCTACTCGCTAGTCTCAGGCCTCCAGACCCACCTTTACCAGCTGTTTTTAATCTCACACTCAAGACTATGTCCATATTCACATCTGCACCTAACTAGCTTCACACCTGCAGACAATCAGGTGCCGGTACAAGCCAGGTCCAGAAAGTGAATAAAAGCAAGCACCATAAGACTTCCTGATCCCAGGCCTTTATACCACAGGCATGCTACCTGTCTCCCCCAAAGCTGGATCCCCATGACCCTTCTTCCCAGCATGCCCAGACTCGGGTTCTTGCCTGACCTGACCACCCCTAAGCAGACAGGGTGCTTCCCAATTCCAGAAACTAAGAAGCACAATAAAACATCCGCAAACAGCAGTGCCACAGAGGGTTACAACTTGGAGCCTTGTTAGTGTCTCTTCCCTTTCGGAGGAGGGGTCTTCCCATCTCTAGCAGCTTCTGCCAACACACACAATCAGGCCATCCCCGCGCAGGTCCCAGGCGCCTGTCCGTGCCCCCGGGCATCCAGGAAACTGCAGGGCAGGAGCAGGCTGGCCGCGGGCCCGGACGGCTCCGCCAGGGCCTGCCCCGGACCAGCCCCAGCACGCGCAGCGCACATGCCTGCACAGCCTACCGGGCCGCAGGCGCCTCGCACCTCCCCACGCACTGACACGCGCAGGGCGACGTAGGCACACTCCGAGGGCCGCCGTGCACGCGGACCTTGGCCTCCCAGCCCCGCCGCGACCCCAAGCCTGTCGGCCCTTGGGAACCCCGCGCGCCCACGTGGCCAGGCGCGAACCTGGCCGCAAGAGCACGCGCCCCAGGCCCGCCCGCGGCGCGGCGCCCCCTGCCGGCCCCGCCCCGTCTGGGCGCGCGCGGCCCGCACCCGCGCGGCCGCAGGTGCTGAAGGGACCGCGGCGGGCGCCGAGCGCGCAGGGAAGCAGAGTGCGGGGGAGGGGCGCACGTACCGGCCAGGCGAACTGAAAGGGAATGACGACGAGGCCCGGGTCCTGGTGGCCGCCGGTCCGAGACCGCGCGCGCGCTCGGTCCCCCGCAGCGCCCGCCGGCGGCAGGTAGAAGGAGTTGCCACCCAGCACGGGCGTGGCGCCGTAGCCGTAGCTGCAGGGCCCCGTGGGCGTCACCTTGGCCTGGTACTCCTTAAGGCACACGCGCACGTACGTGTCGCACTCGTCGCGGCCGCAGCCCCCCGCGCGCGTCGTCCGGCCGTCGCCGTCACAGCAGGCGCCGCTCAGCAGCTCCCCGTTCACGTTCCGCAGCGCGCTCAGCTGCAGCTCGAAATAGCCCATGGGCCGCGTCGCCTAAAAATAAGGCAGCGCAGAGTGCAGGGAGGCGCGGGCCGGGGTCGCCGAGCCTCCGCCCCGCCCCCACCCTTGCGCCGTTCCTAGGGCTCCGGACCGCGGCCGTTTGTGCGCCGCCTGGCCCGGAGGAGCGGCCCGGCCCGGTGCGCCCCGTCCGCGCCCGTCGCCACCGCGCGCCCCGCTCACCTGCACGCACAGAACCAGTAGCAGCAGCAGCCGCCGAGGCAGGCGTCCCCAGCCGCGTGCCCGCATCGCCGCCTCGACCCCGCCCGCGGCCCCGCCGCCGCCGCCGCCGCCCGCGCCCGCTATAGCCGCCGCGCCGGCCTCCAACGCCCGCCCGCCCTCCGAGCCCGGCGGCGCACAGGCGGCGGCGGCCGCACAGGCGGCGCGGGCGGGGTCGAGCAGTGCGCGCGGGCTGCGCGGCGGGCGTGCAGGGGAGGCGGCGGCTCCGGCTTACTGCAGCCGCTCTCCGGCGGCCGGCCCGGCTCCCACCCGGCGGCGGCGGCGACGGCGGCGGCGGGTCCTGGCCTCGGCTCTGCGCGCCCGCGCTCCCGGCACCGCAGCCAACAAGTTCGGGACGAGACTGACAGCTCGCTCGCCCATTCGTCACCCGCGCACCTGCATATGCATGAGGGGGCGGGGCCTCGCGGTGGGGTGGGGCCGTGGGGGGTGTTGGGGGCACCCCGAGCTTTAAAGGAGGCGAGGGTGCGGTCTATGCGCGGGGCGGCGGGGCGCGGGGCCACCGAGCTGTGGCTTCTCCTGCGCCCAGGCTCACTGAGGTGGGGCCTTTTCTGCTCCAGAATTCTCGCCCGGGTTAACAGCCTGGGAGTGAGTGGGGCGCCCCCTGAGGTCACTGCCTTGGTCCCCTCCCATCAGAGCGCAGCCACTCTCGCGCTGCTCTTGGTCCCAAGGGAGATACTGCCTGCTGCACACATCAGGATTTTGCCCCCACGCAGAGCGGGTGGGGCACTGAGACTTGAGTGAGCCCAACTCCTGGTGCGCCCCCTTCCCCCAGGAATTTCCCCCCAACTCCGCAGCCTCCTGTTACTTTCACGCCGGCTACAGGGGGCGCTACTCCCCTCCGGCGCTCAGCCCTCCCTTCCTCCAAGCGCACAGGTTGAGTAGCCAGTCAACAAATGCTCCTTCCTGCAGGCTGTTCCCAATTCCAAACTGAGGTGGTGGCCATCGCTACATTCTCTTATCTTCAAGGAACGTGCCGGCCTGAGGTTCAAATTTAGGGGAAAAGAAACGGGCATAAAGGATAGTGGACCATGTCAAGAGAGCTACCGGAAGAGGACTTTCCAACAGTCTGGGAGTATTAAGTCACAGAGCCTGGGTGTCCCAACCCTCCATTACCATTTCTTGACCCTGTTCCTAGGTGATCATTTCCTCTTCCACACGTCAACACCAAGGGTTCTTTGTCTACAAGCTGCCTCTCTCCCACTCAGCAGGGCCCTTTGCAATTCCAGTGGTTAGCCTCCATGATTGGTGATGTGCTACTCTGCCCTTACAAAAGTCTCCCGAAGGCTCCTCACTCTAGTCTCCCTTTCTAGTCCAAGTCACTGCCAGCCAGGATTTCCGCAGAGAGGGAGAAGTTCTGATACCGGTGAATCAGAGCCACAGTAGAAGGAACTTGGGTCAGGGCAGTGCCAGGCAGCCTACACAGGGAGCCAGGCCATCGAAAAGCCTTGATCCAGTTTGCCTGCCCTACCACTGTGAATGGCCGTCCAGGATCTCCTGCAGAAGCAGTAGGCCTGAAAGGGTGAACCAGTATCCCCCATACTTGCAGCATACCTGGCTCTGTCTCAAACTGCTCCCACTCCAAGGAGTGGAGCACTCGCCCAGGGAGCCCACACGCAGGTAGGGTAGGTGATAGGGCAGACACAAGCCAGGCCTGGCTACACACAGAGCCTCCCCTCCTCCACACCAAATAAGGGAATTGGTGCATATTAAGAATCTTTCTGTTGTTTGCATCCTTTAAGTGACATCCCCTTAGCAAATTCAGCTTCCCTGTCCCTCTTGCTTGGAGACAGGAGATCACAGAGGACAGAGAGTCTGAGCTTCCAGCTCACCTAAGTTCACCACCACCTCTGAGGCACTCAGCCAATCTTTGAACTAGGCAGCCACAGCCCTGGCCTACCTGCAGGGGCCTCTGTCTAAAGATGGATGATGGCTTAGACATATACTGTAGACCAGCAAACCATGAGCATCCAAACCGGGGGTGGGGGGGCATGAGACCCCGATGGTAGGGCCAGCAAGGTGAGGAGAAGGAACAACATGCCAAAGTTCTGGGGCTGAGAGAACCTGACAAGAGCTTGTGAGGACAAGATAGCCCAACCAAAAGCAGGTGGCAATCCTGCAGTCAGTCTTCCTACTGAAATCAATGAGATGTCACAAAGACCAGGGCTGGGAAGTGCCACACCATGACTTAGGAGGTCAGGGTGATGTGGTGCTGTTGGGAGGCACAAGCATAGTCAGGACAATGACTAACGGTGCAGGGGCTGAGGAGAGGGAGTTTAGCATGAAGCTGCAGCCCCTCCCTGTGTACCTCTGTTTCCCTGCTGTCAGCCAGCTGTGGGGGGATGGGGTGGGGGGCAGGCCAGCAGGCAGAGCCAGGGTACGCTGACAAGGACTTCTGTGTGGCTGCCTGACTCAGCCTACCTGCCCTGCCTCCCAGCTCAGAGCTGTGGGTGCAGTGGCCCAGGGGGGGATTCTTCCTATCTGGCCGAGACACGGGGGTCACCTTATACACTGGCTCAAGGTGGACATGCCACCAGCATACCTTGGAAAGCGGGGAGATGTAGTCCGCCTCTCCTGTCTATCCAGGCACTTTGTGAGGGAGAACAGCTGGCAAGTATCACGACAGCAGAATATTCAATATCTGGGCTGCACCTGCTATGTCCAGGTGTCATCCCACAATGGTAATAGCCTCCTCCTCTTCTTCCTCCTCCTCCTCTTCTTCCTCCTCCTCTTCTTCCTCCTCCTCCTCCTCCCCTTCCTCTTCTTCTTCCTCTTCCTCCTTTTCTTCTCCCTCCTCCTTTTCCTCTTCTTCTCCCTCCTCTTCTTCCTCCTCCTCTTCCACCTCCTCCCCTTCCTCTTCTTCTTCCTCCTGTCCTCTGGGAGCCACAACCTTGCCTGATGGTGACCAGGAAACGCTCAAGATGTGAAGGTGGTTACTTGCATTGAGAGGTCCCCTCCCATGGGAATCCCCTCCCTGCACAGAGTTCTGCAGCCCTCGGGCAGAACTGCCATGGACACCCGTCAAACCTCGTGCTTTCCTTCATGCTGTACTTGGGGGCTCAGGATCCCTGACCTGACCCTGTGGGGTCAGATGTTCTGTCTTTTCAGGAAGGCCTGCATCACCCGCTGGGCACAGCACCCTTTGGTCTCCCGCATGGTAGCTCGCTCTAAGACCCCCAGCACTGGGGTCAGGACCTTTTCTGAATGGGTGCTTAGCTTGAGCTGGAGAGGCCCAGAGGGGCCTCAGGACCAGACTGAAGGATGAAGCAGCCCAGGATTTGGACAGAGCTGGCTGGACTCTGGAGTGAGCTATGCTTCCGCCCATGTCCTGTGATGCTAAATATAGCGTCCAGGGAGGGGAGTTTCCGGTTACAGCCCCCCCACCCCAAGCCGGGAAATCGATGCCAGCTCCATTAGGCCCAGGAGTGGTGCCTGCTGACCTGCCCGTCAGGCTGCAGATCTGAGTGAGGGACTGGACTCTGCCCAAACCCAGGTGCCCTGACTCCTAACCCATCCTTCAGGCCACCAGAGCCCTCCCCCACTAGAAGCCCCTCCGGCAGCAAACACCTAAGGGCAACCCTAGGAGGCACAGGACTCTGATGGTGGGCGTTCGGCAGTTGCAGAAAGTCAGGGAAGGACATAGATGGTACACTCCTGTCCCGGAAACATCAGGGTGAATCTGGGTCACTATGCCCCCTCCCACATATTTAGCTCCTGGACACACACTACACACCTAAGGACCCTTCACCAGAAGCTGTGTTGCTTGTCTGACTGGGCCCCACCTAAAGCTGCAAACATTTGCATACAGGTGGTGCTATGTGAGCAAGTCCACATGTCACAGCCTCCTCAGGGTGGTGCCTCAATGTCATACCCACCTGGGGCACAGGGAGGAGGTGAGGCGGGTGTCCCTCATCTTCCAGGGCGGGGAAGGGGACTATATGAGGAGAGAGAGCACTCATTCCAACCCAGCATGCCTATCTCAATGTCTACAATTAGGACTCCAACACTTCAGCTCTCATCCAAAGGTTTGCTGGAACACAGAGCCCCAGGGCATGCTCAGATAGCTCATCACCTGAGCTCCACTGTAATGAATGATGAGGGTGGGAAGGGATATACCCCTCCAGGCTACCTCACTGCCTGGGGATGTGGGGGAATGGTAATCAGTGAGTGGTCCATGACCCAAGGAAGTCATAGAAGATGCTGACTGGAGGGTTTGAAGCGGGGCCACTTTTCTGAAGCCTGACCTTACCCTGAGACAGACTGATCCCTCAGATGTTGCCCCAGCATGCCTTTCCTAAATATGTGCCTGTGGCTCTCGCAGCTGGCTAGGTGGGACAGAGTGCTCTTTAATCTATGCTAGGCACTCTAGGGACCTGTAGAATGGCTCTAAGCTACGCATGTAGGCCCACCCTCAGGCCAGAGAGCCTTAGGCCAGCAGCACTGTGAGCTGTCACGCTAAGGCAGTTCTGCGCAAGAACCAGGCTGCCCACGCCAAGACGGCTGCTCTGGATCCCCATGATGACCTAGCCTACAGACGTGGACTTACGTCCTGCAGGCCAAGTGAGGTCCTCTCCCAACTTCCGATGGCTCAGAAGTCATGGGAAGAGTACCGGAGACACCAGACACAGAACATCACCAGATCCAAGTTCCTGGACACTGGGAGTGCAGTCCTGGTCCAGCCCCAGACATGGCAAGGTCCCTGTTTCTGCCCAGATCAGGGAGTACATACTCTGGCATGGGCAGTACTGTGCCCATTTCCTCTCAGCTGAGGCCAGTCTATCTCTGCTCCTGCAGACACAGTTCATGTTACGCATGAGAATAATTAAGAACATTTTAATTAATGCTTTGTAGACATTATCTGTCTTATCAGACAGACACCATTAAGTCATAAACCTTTCTCTTCCATATGACTACCCCTTTCCACATTTGGTCTATGTATCTACCATCCTCCGTGAAACCAACAACCCGCCCACCTACATCCCTCTTTTCCATCCGGGCCCAAGAAACTTGGGGGTAGCTGATATGGAACTTGATCAGGGATCCAAGGCTAAACACCTAGCCTGGTTCCCTCATGAGCTGGCTACTCTGCCTGACAGTACTCCAGGCTTGCTGTGCTAGCCCGCTGACAGCCATCTGCCTCCCAGGTCATCCACTTGCCCCACCAGAGGAGGACCAGAGGGTTTCTATGGAGACCTTGCTACCCTCCAAGACACAGTGCCTCACCCCAGGTCACAGTGCTCAAAGCCAGCGGACATCAGTAAAACTTACACAAGCTTTATTGGGTGCGCAGGGCAGGAGGATGAGTGGATGGGATTAGGCCTGTCCAGCCCCAAGGTCTCACTGGAGACTCAAATGGGGAACCACCTGGCTAAAGAACCAAGAGATAGCGTAGATAACCCCGAGAGTCTTGGGGATGTCAGGGTTGTCTGCGAAGGCCTGGGCGTCATCTAAATTCAGATGGATCACTTCGATGAGTTCTCCCTCCTCGGCCAGCCCTCCACCAGGCCCGCCTCGCTGGGCATCTGTCACCTCCGCGTAGAACATGGTCTGCCTGGAGCTAGTCAGTCCTACTCCAGACCTGTCAGGTAGGACAGGGACTGCTGAGAGACCAGTGTGGCCCTGCCAGACACCCTGCTTCCATGCTTCCCGCTCTGCCTTTCTGATGATCAGAACTCTGTGTAGCTTCACCCTTCCCAAATACCACTCCCGGGGCAGGGGTGGGGAGGGTATGTCCACGGAACCTGCCCCCTGCAGCGGGCGAGCCTCATGCATGTTGGGTATGCCGGCTATCATATGGCAGAGGTAGGCATCAAGGGCACTAAAATGATTTTTTGAGATGAATTTGATAACCGTGCTGGAGAGGTGGCTCAGCCACCAGTGGCTAGGCTCATCATCAAACTGTCAAGATAAATATGACATCTGACACTTAGGGGAACACACAAATGCAGAGGCACCTTACATATATATATCTTCGACCTAGGACCTGTTTGGCTAGCTGACTGAATTCATCCCGAGAGAGATACATGGGTAGGCCTGGCCTAATCAGGTGAGCTCACAAGACAGCTTCATGCTCACAATCTAAAGAGCTCTGGCACTCTCTGCTAGCACAGAGACCAGACAAGCTGCTGTGTTGTAAAAAGACGTGTGGCAAGGACCTGCAGGCATTGCTAAGATCTGAAAGTGGCTATCAGCTAGTCAGGAAGTGGCCTCTATCCCATAGCCACAAGGACCTGCTACCTTTGCACCTGGATAGATTGTGGATGTGGCAGGTGTCTCTGAATGCAGCTTATGAGACCCTACATGGAAGATCAGGGACCTTGGACACAGACTGTGCATATACAGAAGCCATGAGGTCACAAGCAAGTGGTATTAGAATCTGTGATAGGCCCTACGGATCTGTTAGGCCCCTGCCCATGTCTCCTGAGTCCAACCAGGGCCTCTGACTTCCATAAGTGCTAAGCCCAAGCCAGTTCTATCCATATCAGGCCTTCTGATTGCCTGGGGAGCCATGGACTGGATGTGGTGGTGGAGGTAGGGAATCTCACAGCAGGGCAGTTCACGGAGGCAGGAACAAGCTGGAAATACTCAAAGCCTCCCAACTCCCATCCCAAACTGACCAGGCCCAGCTATCTCTTTATCCCCACAGACCCCTACCGGATAACCCATTTTTCTAGTAGTCATGGCTATACCTGTCATAGAAATCAGTGCCCGGCCTCAGTTTCCCTAGCTTATAAGGGAGACAGCTCCAGCATGTGGTCTGGTCAGGCTAGACGCTCCCTCCAGCCTAGGCTGGTTCTAATCTCATTTATATCACAAGGTAACAATAGGCACCGGGCTTCCCTGGGCCTAGCCATCTATGGCTTACCTCTGGGGCCTCGGGCAGGGAAGTGTTAGTGGGTAGTCTCTGGTCTGTCCAGTCCCCATAAGGGCGACAGGGACAGGTGGTCTGATGTCATTCAGCCTTACCCTCAATCATGCTTCCACACAGCCAAACCCTCCTCCTCCTCAAAGTATAAACATGAGTAGGATGTTCAATGTTCCAAACACTCACCGCTCTCTAGCATCTTCTTCAGTCAGGACACAGCCAGAGGCCCTGCCTATGAGACTTCTCAAATGTCAGCCAGACGTACACAGACACACACACACAGACACCACAGAGACACACACACACAGAGACACACACACAGACAGACACCACAGAGACACACACAGACACCAGAGACACACACATAGACACACACACAGACACCACACAGACACACACATACAGACACACACAGAGACACACACACACAGACACATACACACATACAAACACAAAGACATACACAGACACGTACACAGACACACACACATAAAGACACACAGAGACACCACAGAGAGAGAGACACACACACACACAAGACACATATACACAAACACAGAGACAGACACCACAGAGACACATACACACAGAGACACACACACAGACAGGCACCACAGAGACACACACAGACACCACAGAGAAACACACATAGACACACACACACAGATACCACAGAGACACACACAGAGACACACACACAGAGAGACACATACACACATACAAACACAAAGACATACACAGACACGTACACAGACACGTACACACACAGAGACACCACAGAGACACACACACACAGAGACACAAACATAGATACACACAGAGACACCACAGAGACACACACAGACACACACATAAGACACATACATACACACACAGAGACAGACACCACAGAGACACACACAGACACACACACACACAGACACACACACACAGACACATACACACATACAAACACAAAGACATACACAGACATGTACACAGACACACACACAGACACACACACACACACACAAGACACATACATACACACACAGAGACAGACACCACAGAGACACACACAGACACACACACACAGAGACACATACACACACAAGACACATATACACACACACACAGACAGACACCACAGAGACACACACAAACTTTCCTCCTGCCCTCTGTCCCTGTCTGTCCCCCACACAGGCCACACTCTTATCATGGTCAGGTTTCTTAGATTCCCCTGGCCCTAAACACTCCATGTTGGAAGTTGAAGGATTTAGGCATCCCTGGCTGTCCACATGGAGGATACAGCATAGGGTACAGGCCAGCCCTTCAGAAGTAAGATAATGAACACCCTGGATCCAACATGGCCCAATCATAGCCTGGTGTTACAGAGTGAGGTCAGCAGGGATGGAGGCAGGAGGGCCCTGGCTGTGTTGAGTGTGCTAGGAGAGAGGTGGCGGGGACTCTGGTCCCTCTTGGTTTTGGGGGGTGGGGGGTGGTCAGAAGTACACAGCCTTGTTGGGGGTGGGGGGTGATGGGCACCATAGGACCTTCTTTCTGCCCTCAGACCTCAGCAGGGGTCAGGAATCCACACAACATCCTGAGGCAAGGGGTGGCTTCGCATCTGAGGACCGCAGCCCTGGTTGGCTGCCTGAGGGAGGCATGAGTGGCTGGTACCTGGGCTTCAGTAGGGGTAGCCCCTCCTTCTCCTCCTCCCCAGGACTTGTCCTTCCCTCATTCCTGAGAACAGAGCTGTGACTCACCCCACCCCCAGCGCCCGGTGCTTAATCCCACAGGAAGTGGGGCATCTGTCGACAGCAGCTGCCACCCGGAGCCCAACCCCACGTGGCTGGGGCTGCAGGGTAGGGGCACAGGGTTAGCACACTCTAGAACCAGCCCAAACGCCCCGGGTCTGGCCCAGCCTAGGAGCTGAGGCATGGTCCACCAAGCCTCTTCCAGCCTCATGCCTGTACACCCTCTGGGGCCGGGTTCTCACCCACTCCCTGGTAGCATTCCGCCCTGCCAAGCCTCCTTACATGTATGTGGCAACTCTGCGCAGATCGGTGGGGACCAGGCGATAGCCGCACTCTTCCCAAGCCTCCTTGCAGGCTGCCTCTTCCAGTGAGAGCCCAGGCTGGTCCACAATACCGGCACAGAGTTCCACCATCACTCCCGCTGAGCCAGGCAGTGCTTGCTGAAGTTCTTGGGGCTGGTCCTGGTTCACAGCTGTCAGGGACCCTGGGAAGTGACGCTCTACCTCGCCTGCATATACAGCTGGTATGGGGTGTGGGGGGGGGGGAGCACAGCCACATGGTGGTCACCTCAGAGTAATCTATTCTGAGCCAGGCATCTCTTGCTGGACCTCAGTTTCCCCTGTAGCCACCACTGCACCAGTATCCAGACCCTCACGATCAAGGGCCTAAAAGCACGCTACAATTCCCCAGCCCCGATTCTTGTCCGCCCAGCTGGACTCACCTGGCCGGAACTGTTTCACCAACACCAGGCTTCTCCGAGAAGAGTTGAACATGAGAATAGTCACACTGTGTGGGGAAACACACTCAGTAAAGACACACAGCCCTCTCCCCGGAGCCCTGGTTCCCATCCTCCTAGTCTCTCTCTTTCATTGACAAGCCTTGCTCAGACGGGAAGACCACACAGTCAGGCTAGGGCCCGGACCTTATGTTCCAGCTTACAGGATAGGGGCAGGGGAGGCAACATATTGGGCAGCTGGGGAAGTGGAGGCCCCTGCTGGCCAGTTTCCCAACTGTCACACCCCTATGCTCTGCATCCTGAGGAGTAAGATCAGATCTTACCAGGAGCCTGCCACCAGGGGCCTGGTGTCCCCAGCTACTAGCCACCAGGCCTCAGGGACATAAGAACCAGAGACTGGGTTGAGGTGGGAAGTGTCTGAGGAGCAGAAACTGGGGAGTTCCCCAGTGGCCAGGCCAGCCCCTCTCACCTGTCATGTGTCTTCATAAAGTCCCAGGACTTCTGGACACCGTCCTAAAAGAGACAGGGCAGCAATCAGGAAGGGTGAGCCGCTGCCAGCAACAGATGGAGGTGCACGGACCAGACAGACCCATTGTAGCAGCTCCCGGCAGGGAGGCCTGCTACCTGCCTACGCCCTTCAGGAATGGGGACTTGTAGCAGGTGGAGGTGGAGGAGATTGCCCGGGAGGTCAGGATAGCCTGATGTTCTGGGAAGGGTAAGGCAGAAAACCCGGGCAAAGGGCAGGAAAGGCATTTCATGAGGACAAAGGACTACAGAGACCTGTGCGGCCCGCCACCAAGTGTGGGAAGGAGCTACAAGGATAACAGGGAGAGCAGATGTGATGCCCTTAGGCAGGGCAGGGAGGATTCCAGGCGGGCAGAGCAGAAGTCACATATTCAAGGCCCAAGCTTCTGTGGGCCACTGGACAGCTTACACTTGCAGTTGTGGATCTGCGCATGTCAGATGGACGGTAAGTACTTGCCCCGCCCTGTTTCAGGCTCATGCTATCTCTTACACATCCCCTAGTCCTGCCACTCCTGTACATAGGGTAGCACTCAAGAAATAGCTAAGGTGGGCCCTGCAGTATTGGGGATGTCATCGATGCTTTCTATACAAGGTTAGGTTAAGATGGGGATCCCACAGTCCCCACCATCCAAATGCCACTTGGAAAGACCGGCTGTCTCTGGGGACTGGAGCCAGCAGAGACATTCCTCCCTGAAGGGTCTCTGCAGGTGGGGCTGGACCTATCCATCCCTACCCCTACCTGCTTAGTCCACCTCTGGGTCATTCATGAGCACAGCCCAGCTCACCACAGATGCAGGGGCTCCAAACAATCTGCATAAAAAGGCAGGGGCCTGGGTCCCAGAGACAGTGTGTTGCCAGGCAACAAAGAGGGAGGACACTGAGGAGAGAGCCACAGGGCTTCCTCAGGAGGAAAAGGGTACTGCTGTCAATGACAGGAGAGTCTCACAGAAAGATTGACTTGAGACTGCAGGCAGAGATATCCTGAGAGGGTAGCAGCAGCCTGGTTTCTAGGGGGAGAAGAGAGCCAATGTCCTGGGCAGGGCAGGCTGCCCAGGAGGCCGTTGAAGCACCACCTCGAGAGGCGAGCCCAGGCCTGCCCGATATCCAGCCACCTAGGCAGGCTCCAAAGAAGGCTGCCTGCCCAGGCTGCAGTGAGCCTGTCTTGCCTACCCCAACAGCTTTCCTTCAGGGAGGTCACCCTAGGTGACTTACAAGGACCCTCTTGACTCAGGATCAAACACTTTGTCAGAGCTGTGGGTAGTAGGGCCAGAGATGCTGACATGGGCCTTGGGAGGGAGAGACAGTTCTAGAATGTAGCAGTGGGCACATTCTATACAGGGCCACTGCTGCTTTGGGGCAGTTAAAGGCTGCAGACCCCTACCATGGCAAACCCAGCCCAGCCCAGTATCCTTCAGTTCCCGAGGAAATGCTGCCTACCCTCCACCCCAACCCCCACCCCCCTCCCAGCTATGACTATGGCTATGGCGGGCCGCTGCCTGCTCAACTGAGCTCTGGTTACCAATGCCATCAGCGGAAATGTGCTGGTGGGATGCCAGCCAAAGCTGTAAAGCCACCCCACAGCACTTCCCAGGAAGTGAGGGCGAACGAACCAGCCTGGACCGTCCACAGCCCACCAGAACCCCAGGTCCTGGGTATGAAAGAGCCACATGGCTACCCCATGTCACCAGCCGAGGAAAGGGAAAAGAAGTGTGATCCCCCACACACACCCCGTGTCTCTACCCTTTGTTCCTCAACTGAACCCAGTTGCTCCCTCAAGCCTGTATTACCTCACTGCACTCTGGGAGAAGAATTCCCTAGCCTAGTGGGTAGGTGGAAAGGACCTCCACACAGCAGACACACCAGAGGCAAGGGAATTTGCAGGCTGGAGGCCACAACACTGGTGAGAGAAATGGAGTGGGAGAGCTGGGCAAACGCCAAGCCCTGGGCGGTCTGATCTAAGCTGAAACCCAGTCAGGGCTACATTGATCAGGTCAGGAAAATTGTGTATCAGACAGCATAGAGAATGGAAATGGGCAACGTGCCAGGGGCCTACTAGACAGGGCCATGCAGGGTAGAGGAGAAGGAAGACCATGGGGTAAGACGAAAGAGAAGAGGCAGCAAGTAGGTTCAACAAATGTTTTCTGTGTGCCTACTAGGTGCCCAACGGTGTCATGTGAGATAGCTATGTATGGCCCTGTTGTTCTGGGAGACAGACACCTGGGAGCTGCGAAAGACTGAGTTGAAGAGGTTTCTTCGTGACAGCAGACTTTCTGTTAAGGCTTGAAGGAGGAGCTAGAAAGAAGGCGCAAGGAGGGTATCTGCAATTGTGGGGTTCCCCAAGAGTTCTTCCTGCCCTGATCCAAGAGTTTTCCTGCCCTGATACCCAGAGTAATCAATGGGTCTAACTGCATAAAAGTATCGATGGGCGGTCAGAAATGGAGGGCCAGTCAAATCTTCCTCAGGAAAGAGCGATTCTCTTTGCATGTCCTTCCTTGGCCATTCCGGGTTGACCGACTGGCCGTCAGGACTGCAGGAGGGCGGAGCTCAAGCTCTGAGAATCCGCTCAGGGCGGAGTCGTGAGCTCGGGGGGCGGGGCCGGGGCCGCAACGCGGGGGGCGGGGGGAGAGCGCGGAGACACGCGAGTGGGGCGGATCACCTGGCGGTAGTGCAGCGTGAAAGGCCGCAGGTAGGGCGAATGGGCACAGAGGCCCACGGCCACCCCGTCGATGCGCTCCATGGTGGCGCAGAGCAGATTCTTCCGCGGATCGAAGCCGGCGGGCGCGTCTACGCACTTCTGGGCATGCCCAGTTCACACGCGGGGCGGGCCGGGGGGCGGGGCGGAGGGCGGGCCACAGAGTCCAGGTAGCACCTGCGGGAGTGCTGCGCGCGAGGGAGGCGCTTTCAGACAAGTCCCCAAGCCAGCATAAAGGGGAAGCGAACTGAGTAGGGTGGAGAGGGCTTCGTAGTATATGAAGCCTCCAACGGGTGGAAATCAGAGGGGATCACCGGGGTAGGTCAGCTGAGCGGGAGTCTGTTTGGCCGGGGTTAGCAACAAACTCACCCCCTTCCCAAGTCTGGGGAGCCAGGGCCCCCACTGAAGCGTACAGAAGGGGAGAATAGAAGACAAATCTGAAGAGAAAAGGCTGGTGAAGGAAGGCCCCGGGAAGAGCACTAGCCACACAGAGGCTGACCTGACCCTGTTTGAGAGAAAGTGCGACTTCCTGTCTCTGTTCTTCACAAAGGCCATGTTGCTGCACACATTTCACAACAGCTGTTCAGGGCCCCAGATCTGCTCCATCACTATGTCAATCCAGATGCATCCAAAGTTCCAGGCCACTCTAGATTCAAGGAGAGAGGACTTCACTATATGGGACACATGGTTCACAGAGAGCCATTCTTAAAGACTACACACACACACACACACACACACACACATACACACACACACACACACACATCCCTCTCCTAAAGTACTGAACTTTCCAGGCTTTGGCCTGGCCACCTAGTGTCCTGGAGGTCAGAGTGACTATCAACCAAGAGCTCCTCTAGTCCCCGAAACCAAAGCCCTCAGGTGTCTTCCTTTATTTCAGAGGCCTCCTGGCAGACTTTCTCCCTAGAGTGTGTGTAGACAATAGGGACCAGTCACAGAGTTCTCACTGCTATAACCAGTAGTTCAGGCAAAGGAAGATGTTAAAGGGCCCAGTGTCACTGGCCGGGGGCTACCTGTGCTCACTGGGCCTGCCTGAGAGGAAAACAGAAAGCCCCCACAACTCTACAGATCATTGTAGGGGGAAAGTCACATTTGAATGTTAGTATAAACTGAGGTGAGTAGAGTTTCTGGGATCCCTGGGCCACAGGAAAGGGCTACCTGTGTGCAGGAGCAAGAAATATGTCTGTCCAAGGGGCTTTGGCCAGGGCCCAGAGTGGTACTGTTAGATAGCTGATCATTGTCCCCATGGGAGCAATGCAGGAGCCTGGATGGAGAGGGGTTTGTCAAAAGTGGGTGGGGTGAGGTGGGAAGGCACCATGCTGCCAATGCCCAAGACTTAGAGAAACCATCTCTGTGTTCGGCAAGCCGTTTCCTGGAGTTCCAAAGACCCCGTTGAACACATGTCCAGGACAGTGCAGACATCATGAGACACGAGGCCACAAGTCAGCGTTATTACATCTGCTGTCTTTCAGCAAGACAAACTTCTATAGAGTCAGTTCAGGATGCTGGGACTCCAACACAAGGTCCCTGGCTGGGATTTGGGTGTCTCCAGACTTGTCTCTCAGATCCTAGAAAGTCCCACTCTGGCATGTGGTCTATCCCCTACCTTCAAAACATTGTTGGCTCCCTGCTCTCTGACATTCTGCTGGTGGTCTCTGGACTCTGCCTCCATCCTTTCAGGACAATATGATCACATCTGGGGGCCCTCATAACTAGGGCCACCCTCACCTCAGGCTCCTTAAGCAGTCACACCTACATTTCTCTCTGCCTCTTTGGGCCCCATGTGAACACAAAGCAGGCACACAGTAGGGCAGGTCCTATACCCAGAGAGCTGTTGGGCACAGATGGTCTGACCTCTGCTGGCTCAGGGATAGAAAATGCTTTTGGGCGGTGCCCAGGGTCTGGGTGTGTCTAGATGGGTGCTGGGTTCTGCCAAGGTTCTGTGTTTTTCTAGTGGGGTGACAGGAAGTAGGTCCGGGGACTTAAGGATACTGTACAACATGAGGATCCCAAGGCACAGGGTGGCTGGAAGGACTGAGTCAAGACTAGGAGACCAGGGAACTATGGAACACAAAGGCCTCTTATTTTTTGTAAACTGAGGCCTTGCCCCTGTTCTCCTGTGTCAGCTGTGGCAGAGCAGACTCATCTGTAAGAAGCCGCTACCCTCAGCTCTGTCCATACCACCCCATTCCAAACAACAATCAGACAAGCACAATCGCTTGAGTGTGCATGTACAGTGGTGACCGGCTTGGATCGGCTTCCTCCAGCACCAGGAGGTTGCTTTGCTGTCTGTCTCCAAGGGCTACTTCCACCAACCTGTAGGCCACTGAAGCCTTTATGGGACCTCACTTCTGTCTGCCTCCCTCGTGCTGGACAAGGGCCTGAGTGCTGTGTTGGCTGGACCTTCCAAGTGTCTGTGTGTTTGCTTGGGGGTGGCTGGGCTAGAGTTGCCAAGGAGTTGAGGATGCAAGGCCAAAGTCAAAATGACTTCCAGGATGGAGAGAGGTGGACTAGTGCTGGCCCCAGTTGGGTGGGTGGGGCTAAGGCTGGTAAAGTTCTTTACAAGTCTATCTTTTTCTGCGTTTGAATTTTTTACAAAACAGATCCCACCCACATGACCTCCTGTTTTCTCAGTCTTCTCGGGGGTCTGGAACTCCTAACCCATCACCAGCCTCTCACGTGCTAGGATAACAGTTCTGAGCCACCACACTGGATGCAGGACAGATGTGTTTGCTGCTTGGTGATGCACGCCTGTGGACCTGTATTCAGTCTTTGGACCCACATAAAAGTGGGAGAAGTGACTCTAAAAGTTGTCCTCTGACCCCCCCCCCAGAGGCTGCGTGACACCACCCCACCCCCACCATCACACACATACCTGTGCATATGAACATGCCTGCCCCTCCTAGTTGCTGGTGCCTTCCTATATTCTGTCTACCTTGTTTATCTTCCCTCCCTCCCCAAGAGCTGCTGAGATTATAGATTTGTACATACCCTGGCTTCTGTGTGGGTGCTGGGGACTGAATGCAGACCCTCAGGCCTGTGTAGGGAGCACTTTACCCACTGAGCCATCTCTTCAACCCCTCAGACATGTTTTCAAGAAGAATGGATCCCTTTCTACGAGCCTTGGCCTCCGCCGTCCTGAGCACGCCTCAGGCATGCATGTGTACTCTCAGACAGACTTTATGAAGACTCGCAGCTTCTTAGAGTCAAGAGTGAAGGACACAGAATCAGGTTTTCTGGCCCAAACAGCTGGAAGGAGGCCAGTGGAGCAAAAGCAGGTTGTGGCATTCTATTATGGGGTGGAACCTGGGGCTTTGGCCTCTTCTGACTGTGACATGTCTCAAGGGACATGGGTGTCTACAGCAAAAGCACGGAGCTGGAGCCTTTCCAGGCACCAAACACAAAATTAATTCAAATGGATCAGAGGCTTGGACAAAAGAGCTGAAATTTAAAATCCCAGGGGTGGGGTCAGGGTAAGAAAGGGCAGAAATTCACGACATTTAACTTGTCAGTGACAGCCAAAAGGAAAACAGGGAGATAGGACTTCATGAGAATGTAAATCATTTGTGCATCGCGATGTGACCATGAGTGGATGAGTGAGTAGACAGATGAGCTCGGTGTGCAATGGTCAATCGCTAGGCCTTGCTGGGATGGAAACGGAGGCAATGCCACATAAGAGGAGAAAGAAATGAGCCAGGCAACAGAGCCATGTGCTTCCATCCATGTGAGGTCCCTGAAGTAGTCAGACTGGTAGATTCGGGAGACAGAATGGGGTGACGTGCCTGGGGGAGGTGGCTGGGAAGTCACAGGTTGGGACAGTATTTTAGTTTGGGATGATGATAGTGTCCTGGAGGTGAGCTTCGTGCCATTGACCTGCACAACTTAAAAGTGGTTACAATGCCCAGGTGTGGTGGCACACACCTCTAGTCCCAGCCCTTGGAGGCAGAGCAGACAGATCTACAGGAGTTCAAGGCCAGCCTGCCCTTCACACCGAGTTCCAGGAGAGCCAGGACTACATAGAGAAGCCCTGTCTTGAACCCTGTGCTCCCCCCACCCCCAAGGGGGATTTACAGTGGAACCTGTAATCCCACACAGGAGATACAGAAGTTCAAAGCCAACATCTGCCACATGAGACAGTGTCTTAAAACAAACTTTTAAAAAGTGATTATAATAGATGTTGGGTGTGCTTTAAAAAAAAATAGTCTACAGTCTCATGGTTATCCTTGAATTTTCAGCCATCCTCCTCCCTCAGACTTCCCAGTTAAAGTGGCGGGATAACAGGTGCGTGTCGCATAGGAATCATCAATAGTGAATGAGCGACAGGAGAAGTTGCCAGCTGTTTATTTTCTTTCTTTTTTTTATATTGCGTACATAAAGCACTGCTTTTAATTTTGCTGTGGCATGTATTACTTTTTCAATTAAAAAGAACCATTCTGAAACACTTAGGATGGCAGGCGTTGACTTGGTATATTTTACTGCCACGGAGGTGTTGAGAGGACATGAGAGATCAGTGGCTATTATGTGGCAGGGTGGATTTTGTGTCAGAGGTGAGGCAGAAGATGGCGGGTGGGGGGAATCCCAGGAGACATAGGAGCGAGGCAGCAGGGAAGGGACTGAGCAACAGGCTGCAGGAGGACCCTGGACACCTTGGCTGTGTCACTTCAGCTGTCTCCTCCACTCCCAAGTGGTAAGATGAGGCTGCTGAGGCCTCCCCATCATATCCCCAGGGCACCATAGCTGCTCTTATCCCACCTAGTGTGTTCTAGAAGGCTCTCTTTGGGCAAGCACCCCGCTCTGGGCCACTCCTCAGGGCTACCTCTCTTGGTGAATCTTTCCCCACATGTCTAGTCTTCTAACCCATGCTACTGCTCCCAGGGTCCCTTTCAGGCCCCTCCAGTACACAGGACAGGTCCTGCTTTCGGCACTCCCTCCAGCTGGCCACCTGTTTCTGTGAGCTGATCTCCCCACATGTCACAGTAGACTCTGGGTCTCCAGGAGACAGCTGTGTTGTGGACTCTGGAACCAGGAGCCCCAGGTCTCCCTGCATGTTATACGGCTGGGGACAGTTCTCACCTGCCCTCGTCAACGCTGTTCTGTCTAAGGAAGTCTGGTGAGCCCAGAGGGGTCTGAGAGTGTACGGGTGCACACATAGCGCCTACACGAGTTAGGCCAAGTCTGTGTGGTGGCGAGAATGAACATGAGAGCTGTTTGTGCTACTGACATCTTTAACCTGCAGCAGAAGCAGGTCCAGGCTCTTCCTGGCCAGCTTCAGAGTCTCCAGGCGGACCTCTGTGGTGTGGATATTGTAGACAGGTGGCAGGATCTGGGCCTCACATGAAGCTCAGAGAGGTGAAAATAGGGGTTCCCCTTACCCTGCTGGGGTGCCCAGACACTCTGGAGCATGCCCAGGCAGAGGAGAGGTGCTAGGGCAAGGGACCAGCCTACCTGGCTCACCATCCTGCACTGCTCTAAGGATGTTGACAGGGGGCGCCAGCGTCCCCAACTTTCTATGAGTCTTCTGCAATCTGTAAGTATCTCAGTCACAGGTGAGTCACCAGAGGGACAGGTTGACACTACTCTAACTCTACCCCTCTCCACGTTAAGGGCCCATCCCCACCCCACAGCCATTACTGGGTTACCCCTTGTCACAAAGCCTGGGATGACTCGGAGCCAAAGTGAACAGAGGGCTGGGATCTGCAAGACTTTCTGCAGCAGGCTGCTGCTGGACAAATGGCATAGTGTGGGGACAGATAGCTCCTGCTTCTGCTTCATTCCTGAGCTTCACTCCCGTGTGTAGGCAGCAAAATGGCCTAGGTGATCTATCCCCCACCCCACAGGGCACGCCCCGCATGGATGAGCTCCTGTTACCTCAAGCTAGTGGCTGGACCAAGGTCCCCCATTCTTAACCTTCAGGCGCCCCTGGGTCTCAAAGGGAAGCAGTTCAGCCCAGAGTGCTAGCCTGCTGGTTTCTGCAGGAGCCCACCCGGAAAGCACTGGCTGTGAACAATGCCTGTGTGTGACGGGCTTTCCCTCTGTGAGAGAAAATAGTTCCATAGAATGGCAGTTTCCTGCATTTGTGCCTGGACCTGAAGGGGTGACTCATGCTGAGACCTCCCAGAAAGAGATGGCCCCAGAGCCCCTCCCCACCCCCCAGCTCCTAGGCAAAGCAAGGGTTCATTTTTCCTTGTAGCCCCTGCCATCTTGGGCTTTCAAACCCATCCCAGCACTATGAGTAGCCCAGGCTAGCAATGACATAGAGGCTTCCTAGTGGAAGCCCAGATTCAAGTGCCAAGAGCTGGGGGGTGGGGGTGGGGGTGGGGGTCTAGGGAGAGAGGTCAGTGGCTCTGGCTCCTGGTTCTGATGAGGCCACTGTTCTTTGGACAGGGCCCTGTGATGAGGACTGGCCGTGGTCTGCATGGAAGAGAGGACAGGGCTCTAGGGGTGTGGACACCCTGTGACATGAGAAGGGTGAGCAGTGGTAGCCAATTAACACGTCATGAAGGGTCGGGCTGAGCCACTCTGAATGGCACTGTCGCCCTGAGATGGTTGTCTGGAGCAGTGTGTGCGGCTTCAGGAGAGCTGACAGCTACTCTAGTTTGGGCTGTTACAGGCGATTATTTCAGACCGGAACTGTGAAGACACTCTAAGGAAACCTGGCTCTTCTGGCCCACAGTTGTCACATGGGCAGCCAGCCTCACCTCCTGGCATACCGTGTGCTCTACCGTGTGGAGACCACCAGCTCTGCTTCAGTCCACAACCCATCCGGCTGCCTTCTCGGGTCTATTTCAGTGTAGTGTAGTCTATGGGAGGGTAAGGGACTTATGCTGCCACCTCTAGCCTATTGTCCCTGCCTGGCCAGTCCCACTTGACCACCTTTCTCCCAGGTTCTCTGAAACCTCACCTTAGTCCTCCCTTTCTTCCAGTTTTTGCCCCTCTCTTAGGGGCACCATAGTGTACTAAGAATCAATGGCTCCAGTCTTTTCTGGGCTGACAGTGATCCAATGTCATGCTGCCTCTCATCTTGTCCCCAAGGTTCCTGGCTCGGGCAGGGCTCCCCTCCCTCTCCCCTCAGACCTTGTGACCTCCAGCTGTTCACATTAAAAGGTTCCATGCTCTATTTACAGGGATCAGCAAGGTAGGGCTTCCATCCCTAGAGGGTCCGGGCCTATGAGAGTACCAGCTGTTAGTGAAGGACCATTGAGCTCTGTTCTGGAGGATACTGTTCGTCCATGCCACCTGTCAGCATAAACTTCATGTCAAGGCTAGAGACTCAAGAGATAGATGACAAGTCGTGCCCAAGGGGTAAGGATCTGGTTGGGTATGGCAAGGAGCTGGTTGGATGCCTGTCAGCTCACCTTGGGCATGCTCGGCCCCTCTGCACTGAGTAAGTAGGGTGTCTCTTCCCATCCAGGGGAAGCCCGTCATCCCCAGCCACTTGCTGTCGTTCTGTCTAAAGGAATCCAGGACGAGCACAGATATTCGGGCTTTCTGGACAGTACAGCTCTGCCCACTTGCCTCTGCCCGTTGTTGCCAACTCCTTGTATGAAATCCCAACTTGAAATACTAGCGTGAGATCCTGATTTCTGAGTGGGGACTGAAAGAGAAATTCTTAGAGGGGAGGGCGAGAACTGTCTTGCTCTATACTAGGTGGTCATGGGCAGCTAAGTAAGGACCACTACGGACTGTGGACCAGAGAGCAGATACCTCTCTTCCGCCTGACTCATACATAGTTCAGGTGTGGGCCCTCAAAGAGATGAGCTGTTTGGCAGGCAGGACCAAGCCAGCCTTAAGGATCCCCACAAGGCCCAGGAGAGGGAGCGACAAGAGGACTCACGGTCCATGCCACAGTCCCTTTTCTAGTTGAGTCCCAGTGGATTCTTCCTGCAGAGAAGGCAATGGAAGTGGAGTTTCCACGCCCGGATATCTGAGTTCCATCCGAAACAGCGGTTCTTAACTTCTCTGAGCCGGTGACCCTGTGCCCTGGAAGAGTAGGAGGCAGCAGACTTGGAAGGGGCACCCCAGTCTGGGGACCTTCCTCGGCCCCTCCTCCAGCTCTGCAAGCTCTGATCTCACGAACCCAGCCCCCACTACCGCTTCTCCAGAAGGAGACATTCCGGCTCTCCCACCCACCCAACTGACTGCGGACGGAGGCGAGCCCCCAAGATAGGACCCCAGGCAAGGCTGGCCTCCGCATTTCGGTTTCCTGCCACCCGCCCCCTTCTCGATCCTGCAGGAAGTGGCCGCCTCCTGAACAAAGGGGCCGGCGGACAATGGCCATTGAATTGGGCTGGGGCGCTCGTGCGGGGACAGGCTGCCAGATGCCCGCGCTGATAAGAGCCTGCGCGCCGGGCCCAGTACGACACGGAACCGTGCGCGCGTCCCTTCCCACCGTGCGCTTCCACGATAGCCCACAGAAGCGCGGTGCGGCGGGAAGACCATAGCTCACCGAGGCCTGCGCGTGGGTGGCTGGGGACCAATGGGGAGTCGGCGCGCCCCGCTTTTGGACCAATCTCGGGAGCGCGCGGAGGAGCCGCCCCGCCCAAAGCCTGGCATCTCTCGCAGCTTCGGCACCGCCTCTTCTGGGTCCGCCCCTAGGCCCGCTAATGAACGACTCCCCCGCTCGCTACCGCTCACTGCCCAGTACCGCTGACCAAACCCTGGCTCCTGTGTGGCTCTTAATAGCTAGTGTGATGTTTTTTTTTTTTTTTTTCTCCCAAATCCTCAGATGTCATCAGTTTTGATTCTGGGAAACGTCCTCGCAGGGCTGTGCTTCTCTCGCATTGTTTTGGGTGGTATGGGTGCCTACGTGACAGTGGCAGGCAGTATCATCTGGTTTTCCTCAAAGGTTGAGGAGCCATACTAGCTGTCAAGACTCCAGGGGTATGCGCACAGCAGGGGCCATGCTAGAACAGCATAGGCTCCAGACAGACACTTCCTTTCCTTGCTACCTTCTAACCTTAACGTGAAAGCAAGGCCAGCCATCAAAGGCCAGGCCAGATTCCTGCTCCCCTGCAACATTGAAAACTATCCAAGATAGATGCTGTGAACCCTCTGGGACCATATCTAGAAAACTCACATCCTTGGGCCTTCTGCTTTGGAGGCCTGGATAGCTCACACTGAAGCCAACTCCAGGGGGGAGGGCAGTTGAAACTGTGTTTTTCCAAGCCCCAAATCCCCACCCTAACCTGAAGCGGCTCTGAATGAGCCCACAGAGCTGTGATTAGAATACGTGGCAGGCATCTGCTGTAGTTGTCAGGAAGAGCTCAGCTGTCCCAGAATGACAGAGCCATTGGGGAGGGACAGAGATGGCAGCTGTGGGGGCAAAGGCTATAAATGTGGGGAAACGGGGACAGATCTCCATTCCTGGATGGAATGAGATGGCTAATTTGGAGTCTTGGCAGACCCCAGGCAGACGGGACAGAGATGGGGCTGCTTCCCTTGGCAATGCCCAGCTCGCAGCATTTCCTGCTTCCCCTCCACTAGCAAGCAGTCCCTCCCCTAACAAGTTCGGGCCCACTGGCTGCTTTACTCCTCCACAAAAAAAAAAAAAAAAAAAAAAAAAAAAAAGAGAGAGAGCATGATGCAGTGGACACAGGGACCCTCAGAGTCTGCTGAGACCTGAGAAGGCTCTAACTCAGCTCTAGTGGAAGGAAGCAAGAAACGTGTCCTGACCACCAGATGCAGAGAAAAGATGCTGCTGCAGCAGCAGCAGCAGGAGACTGGGGCCAAGGAGGAGGCAGTGCTGGGGGGAAAGGGCAACACACAGGAATGGCACAAGGATGTTGGAGTGCTAGGGGGTGTAATGAGACACTCTTAGCCCACCTGCTCTACTTTTTGTATTGTTTGAAGCCATTATGTTGGCAGCCCTGGGAGGCGGCTTCCCCAGCCTTGTGGTGACCACCTGCCTCGGAGCCCCAGAAGCTGGGTGGGAGTGACTTTAAGATATGGTGCCTGGAAGACAGTGCTGGATGTTTGGCCCTGGTGATGCAAGGATCAGGCTAAGTAATCCCTCTGTGGCTCTGTCAGTGGGCAGACTGGGTAGTGCTGAGAAAGGAAGGGCTGAACTCATTGGGCAGTACTGAGAGGCTGGCATAGACAGGACTTTTGGGTGGGGTTCAGTAGACATCATCTGGAGTCACAGCAAAGACTGGGTTACTGTGCCCTTCCAGTGAGTGACCCATCTCCTGGGTACCTGTGCGGTCCTGATGTAGCCTGGTTAGTTTGATACACCTGTCACACTCTTCTTTGCCTCCTTGGCCCAGCATTAGCCACTTCAACACTGCCCCTGATTAGGACCCTTCTCCTGGCAGCTGTTTGAGATACCTTGCACCTACTGGCTCCTCTCTTGTCACACTATTCAAAGGTCCAGCGAGACAAGTCATAGAACAAAATGTGTCCTATTTTGTGAGACAGCCAGGCCAGGCTGTAGACACCTGGATCTGTAAAAGCAGATGCCCACAGGTCTCCTGGCCCTACTACTCAGTCTGCAGGAAGTGGGAAGCCCTTGGCTTCCAACCCTGCCCTTTATCAGCCTTCATGGCTTCCTGCCATAAAAGTGGCCGGCTCCCCCACCTTGGCGCCAGGACGTCGGGTCAGTGGTGACTCACCCGTTGCCCAGCATGAGGACGCCTTGGCCCCATGTCCTCCTGCCTACCTTCACAGCACGTGTGCCTGGCCACTAGGTCTCACAACAGACTGGCTTCTCTAAGGCCCTCAAGGCAGGGTACACCTCTGCTTCTGGGCCGTGAGCTTACCTCCACTGGTCTGTCCCACTCTACCCACAGAGACCCTTGCCATTCCTTGTCATGGGGTCCTGCCCACACCCCACTACACCCTACAGCTCCATCAGCCTTACCTTCACGTGCTCTCTTCTGCCTCCTGAATCCCAAGTATGAGACCTGTCTCTTCTGGGTAAGACTTTTGTGCCCTGTTTTGGCCTGGCTCTAGGAAGATGTCCCAGTGTAACTCCTACATAACTCCCACTCTAGGGCCTCAGGATGTCTCTCCCAGCCCTTTCCACTCTGAGCGCTCCCATTCCCTGGGCTTATCTCTGAGCATTAGTGGACTGTTAACAGTAGCCCAAGGTATGCTGCTCCTGGCAGACTGCCCCTCCTCCTTCACTGAGGTGCACCCTTTGCTTAGCATAGCTCAGTATTGTAAGATTGTGTGTAAAAATGGGAGCTGGAGTTGGGGAGGAGAGGCCCTTGGCCCCAACATCCAGAAGGCTGGTGGCAAACTGGGGAAAGACAGGATGTTTGAGTGGGCTTTTTGTCTACAGGGGAAAGAAACTTGCTCTCCTTTGCAGAGGCCTTGTGTTCACCACAAAGTTCCTTATTTATACGAGCTGCAAACCAGCTCTTAGGGCTTCCTGCCTCTGCCTGCTGAGCCAGTGGAGAAGGTGTGATGGTTGCTAACTTGACACAACCAGTCACCTAGGAAGAAGCAATGTTAACTGAGGAATTGTCCCCACGTTTGGCCTGTGGGTATGTCTACATGGCATCTTCTTGCTGTTTGATGTGGGAGGGCACAGCTCACTGCAGGCCATGCCATCTGGGAAAGCTGTGCTGGGCTATCTAAGGAAGCAAGCTGAGCAAGCCTTGGAGAGCAGGATGGTGAGCAGCGGTCCTCCACGGTTCCTGCCCTGATTTCCTTCAATGATGGACTGTGACCAGGATGTGTAAGCCAAAAGAACCTTTTTCTTCCCCCCAAGGTGGGTTTGCTCAGCATTTTAAAATCACAGCAACAGGCTGGAGAGATGGCTCAAGGTTGAGAGCACTTGCTCTTGCAGAGTGAGCCAGATTCACTCCCCTGAACCCACACGATGGTTCACAGCGACCTGCAATTCTTGTTCTAGGGATCGGATACCCTCTTCTGATCTTTGCAAGCACTGAGTATGCATGTGGTACACATTCATGTGTGCAGGCAAAACATTCACATAAAATAAATCTAAAACTTAAAAAAGTCCAAAGAAAGCAAAGCACGATGGAAGGGGTGTAACACCTGTGTCCCGTCTGGCCTGAATATGGCTGTGTACAGCCTGAGCTTGTGACAATGCTCACTCCAAGTTCTCATTCTGAGTCACTGTCAATGAGCTGGTAAAGTTTGCACATTTGCCAGGAACATCCCCAGAAGCCCCCATGGGCTGGTAAGCCTGATTCCACCTCATCATCCTAGATATTTATTTTATTTATTTACTTTCAAGATGGTTTTTCCGTGTAGCCTTGGCTGTTCTGGAACTTGCTGTGTAGACCAGGCTGGTCTTGAACTCATAAGATCCATCTGCCTCTGCCTCCCAAGTGCTGGAATTAGAGGCACGGGCCTCCATCACCCAGACATCCTGGATCTTTCTGTTCAGAGAACCCTGTCCACCTTGTAAGCCCCTAAACATAACTGTACTAGAACCCATTTCTCCACATCTCTATGAGCCCCTGTCCAGATCCTTACTTGGAAGCAGCCCTTGCCTTCTCCACCCCACACCGAGCTTGTGGAGGGCACCTCCCAGCTCTCCAGCCCATTCTGTTATTCCCAGAGGAAGGCTGGCATGCTACTCTACCAAGTTGCTGCCTGGCTGTCTAGCACAGCCTCACTTCTACTGTGCTGGGAACAGGAGGTCTATCTGCCCTCAGCTCACCAAGTTTAACTTGGCCTTCTCTCCAGACTTCAACCTTGGACTAAGCTGGGGCCTCTGGGCCTGCCAGGCCTCCACCTAAGCAGCAGGGCTAGCATGGGCGCTCAGCTTTGCTGCCCAGGTGCCTCTGCTAACACCCTCTCTATTCTGCCGCCTTCGAGTTGGGCTGGGGCACAAGGTGCATTATGCACTAAAGCTCCTGGAGATGCTTGGAGTTCCTCTTTGCTCCTCCCCGGCCAGGGTCAGCAGGAAGGAGAGTATGGCAGGATGAGGCTCAGGACAAGCTGGATCCAAGGTCAAGTTGAGGATTTAAAAAGTGGGTGATGGTTGAGACGGGTCTCACCAGTTTGGGGCCACTGCTCTCATGGGTCTTAGCCAGGCCCATTGTTTGGGGACAATAGTTCCCCTGAGCTAGGTTCCTCTCCCAACAGGAAAACCATAAAGTCTGCCCATTAACACTGCCCACGGCCACTTTGAAGGCCTGGGGAGGCTTCAGGTGCCAAGTGTAGCCCCACCCATTGCCAACCTGCTCCAGCTCAGGCACCCTAGGGATGTCAGTCAGCCCTTCAGGCTCAGGGTACGGACACAGGCTCTGACCACCAAGGAGACATGGCCTACCTCACTAGGTAGAGCTCAGGAACATGTTGGGGGCTTAGCCCCCTATCCAAGAATCCTTCCTAAAACCCACAATGGGCTGGAGATCCTTATCTGCAGAGCTTACTCTCCACTGAATGGAGACACCCCCCCCCCAACCATTGTACCTAAAGCTGACTTGATACCTCAATGTCCCCTAAGAGGCAAGGGTACTTTTTGCAGAGTGGCTGAGTCCTGTGACAGGGTAGAGATAAGGGTTAGAGAACTGGGTCTCAACCTTCCCCATGCTGCAACCCTTTAATACAATTTCTCATGTTGTGGTGACCCCCAGACAGACATTATAGTCATTGATACTACATAGTTGTAACTTTGTAATTATGTAAATTTTATAATTATGAATCATGAATATCTGTATTTGCCGATGGTCTCAGGTGACCCTTGTGAAAGGGTCGTCTCACCCCCAAAGTTCTGTCCACAGGTTGAAAACCACTGTGTTGGAGGGTGCTGACTGTAGGGCAACAACCTGAGGACAAAAAAAAGCCTTGAACATGTGTTGTTGCTCTGGGAGCTGTGTGCTAGCTCATATCTTCGCCAGTCCTCCCACTAAGCTTGGCTGGTTCGGGGTACCCCCTATTTATGGGACTGCAGGGTAGGGGTGAGGCAGTGATGGGGCCAGTCTGCTGCACTGCCCAAGCAGTGACCGCACCCTTGATCTGTGCTGACTGTTAAGAGTGAAGGGCCTTCAGAAAGTAGTACTGCACACAGCCACCAGAGGGTGCAAGCCCAGGCTTGTGGCCAATCACATCAATTCACTGCAAATAACTGATGTATCAGTAAGTCCTGTACCTCTGAGGTTCAGTGCCAGGGTCTGCCTTCTTCATTTCACTGTGCCTTCCCCATTTCTGCCTAGCTGTCACCCCCACGCCCACCCCACCCCCAGTGTTTAGTGGTCCAGGGCAGTATAAGCTAAAAAAAGCTTGTTAGCTGTGGGCTCTGGTCTGACTCACAAAGCAATGGTACTGAATATTAAACTCCATCTAGGCCTAGACCACCAGGGGAGGCTCAAGCAGCTACTGTTTTAAGTGTACACTCTCATGAGTGACTAGATTCCTGCTCGCTTGCCTCCGGGATAAGGCACACCACCTTATAGGTCATATGAAAACCCCAGCACTGACAGGGATAAGCAGGTTTCTAGGAACTTGGGAGCACGCTACCTCCTCTAGGGTGCTCCCAGGCAGGGCTATACAGGGCTTTTTTGAGTTAGCCTGTTTGTTGCCCATGGATGGGCCCCTGCACCCTTGGAGGATGCAGATGCGGGTGCAGAGGGCCACACAAGCTTCAGGAGGTGCAGAGAATAGGACAGGAAGGAAGCCCCAACAGGTGAAAGTGGGGGCACCCTCAACAGACAGCACCATAGCCATATGCAACACTAACCTGTATTGTGTACGTATGTCACCTGGGTACAGCCACCCCTCACTCTGGGGTGCGTGCGGAGGCTTCCTTGGTGCCTCCCACCCCAGCAGTCACTGAAATGGGCTAGACTGGGTGGGGAAAAGCCAAGCAGGTGTTTTGTCCCAGCGAGCACAAAGTTTCTTCTGTGCCCAAGAGAGGCCCAAGATTTGGGTTACACCCTAAGACTTGGGCTAAGGAAGTCAGACACTCCCCGCTACACTGACTTAGGTAGGATTCTGGCATAGGCCCAGAGGAGGGGGCTGTGGGGCTGCAGGGTTGGGGGCCTACAGCAAATTAAGGTTATAGCAATCCATAGGGTTTAGGGGCTGATGGATCTCTTCACTAAAGTCAAGGTCTTCCAGGGGCTGGCCCAGGCTTGGCTCACTAGACTGGAAGGACTCCCAAGAAACCACCCTAGACCCAGTTCCAGCTACTGCCTAAAAGTCCATTGTCCACAGCTCCTGAGTTGGCCTTGGAAAAGGGAAAGAGAGAAAGAGGGAGTCCATTGGTTTTAGATTGGGACCCTGTCTGGTGTGCACACTTGAGCACCCAGAGCTCTACTGCTCTATGCTGAGAAGA
This sequence comes from Mus musculus, assembly GCF_000001635.26. Taxonomy (NCBI): domain Eukaryota; kingdom Metazoa; phylum Chordata; class Mammalia; order Rodentia; family Muridae; genus Mus; species Mus musculus. The sequence continues at coordinate 112,957,298 of NC_000078.6, forward strand.
GAGCAATTAGAACCCAGGCTATCCATCATGCAGGAAGCAATCTCCATGAGGTACCAAACAGTCTCCCTTTACTTAACTCCTGCTCTACACCTCTTAGAAGGGAGGCCAGAGAGAAATTCTGGGTCTAACAGGTATCCTAAGATGCACGTACCCCACTACTCCACTTCCTCACTAACACCATTGAGGCCCTGCTTCCCTGGTCTCTGGAGTTTCTTGTAGGGTACCTACCATCTAGAGGTATTACAGAGGCAAAGATATATCCAGCTAGATCCATGCCCATTCCATGTATTCTCTCACACTGTCAAGGTGTATCCATCCCCTGGTCCTAGACAGGTATCTGGGCAAAGGATGTGGCCAAACCTCAGTCTCCACCTTCTAACTATGTATAAAAGGAGTGCCCCAACCCCACCCCACACAGGGCTTGTTCCACTCCTGCTCAGTAGTGTACAGAGGACAAAGCACCTGATCAGAGAACCCAGGTCCAGGGCAGGCTGGACAGGCTTCTCAATGGGTACAATAGCTCAGGAGGGAACAGCTCCAAGTGGGAACAGTGCCTCACAGCCTTGCACGGCTGCAACTTCTCATTCTGTGGCCCAGTTCCCTCTAAAGACAGAAACACGCTCTGCCAAGCCTCACATGTCTAGGTTTACAGGAACCTTGCTGACTGCTACTGTATTGCCCCAGTGATCCTCAGTTTGCAGAGGATGGTGGCAACCATGAAGTACTAGGTTCCTCAGTTTAGGGGGCTGGCAAGACACTTGGATAGTGTACCATACATGTAGTGTCCCCTGCACCTCCCTCCTCCTGGCAGGAAGACAGAAGGCAGAGGAGGCTGGGAGATATAAGCTATCCTGTCTGCTCAGCACTCAAGTGTGCATACCACACAGAGTCTCAGTCTAGAATCCAGGATCCAATGGATTCCCTCATTTCCTAATTCCCTCTTCTAAGGTCCAGTGTGGTAAGGACTAGTTTTTCCCAGGAGGCTATCTGAGGCACTGCTCTGCACTCTGAGAAGACCCCAGGCAGGAGGATTCTGTTGTGATAACCCCAGTCAGAAAAAGCAGGCAGAGATGGACTAATTGCATGCACAGTGGGGTCATCCAGACCCAGTGCTCCTTGAGCTTCACACTAGTGCTGCTCATAGACACACACAAGGCTATGACCTCAGCTCAGAAGCATCCTGCCCATTTCACGGCTGCCCCCTACTGGGCCCTTCCTCCTCAACACCCGGCTCTCCCCAACCCAGGTCCCACATTTCAGGACACACACACACACACACACACACACACACACACACACACACACTTTGCTACTCACCTATCTCCTACGGACTGTCCTCACTCAGCACTGTCCACCTCCCTACACCCCTGTGTTCTAACTCTATCCGTGGTAGTGAGCAACTCATCTAACTACCTTACAAGAGCGCTCCAGCCTTCCCGGCCCTTGCTCCATTTTCCAGACCTTTCCTCCTGCTGGCTCCTGGGCAGACAAGGCACAGCTGGGGAGCAGGCCTCCTCCCACTTCTCCTCCCAGGGCACTTGGTTCTTTTTCCTGAGCTCCCACCTCCCACCCCTCACCCTGTACTCTCTCCATGCCACAGGCAAGTCCTGCTGTATAAAAACGTACAAACATACTAAAACTGTTCTCCCCTACCACAGTTGTGATCTCACTTCTGGGAAGGGCCTTTGAGCCTGGTTCCATATCCCCATACACAATCCCAAAGCATCGTGCAGTCTTTCCGTCACAATCACTTCCTACCTGTCTGACCATCCACTCATCTGCAGCCGCCACAACTCACCACCTCAGGCCTGGCCCCCACAACTCACCACCTCAGGCCTGGCCCCCACAACTCACCACCTCAGGCCTGGCCCCCACAACTCACCACCTCAGGCCTGGCCCCACAACTCACCACCTCAGGCCTGGCCCCCACAACTCACCACCTCAGGCCTGGCCCCCACAACTCACCACCTCAGGCCTGGCCCCCACAACTCACCACCTCAGGCCTGGCCCCCACAACTCACCACCTCAGGCCTGGCCCCCACAACTCACCACCTCAGGCCTGGCCCCACCTCCTGATCTGAAAGCCAAGTGGTCTGCATGCAAGGCTGCATCCAGGGAAGGGAGGCCGGAGTTAACTGCACCGAGGGCACTCTGTAGACCTTCTCGTGAAGAGGCCCAGGAGACAGCTTGCAGGCTTCTTGGCAGAGGGTTCTGTGCAGGAGGACTAAAGGTTCATTCTAACTGATGGGGCAGGGCCAGAACTCCACACAGACTGTGCTAGACATCAACAGGAAGCTGCACACAGGTGTACATGGCCTGCTGGTCTCACTTCCTGGGTGCTGCTGATAAACCTCACTAAGACGCTACTGGGTAGCCACAAGGACTCGTCCTAAGCAGGAGGCTGAGGCCTAAGATGCTCCGGGCAGTTCAAGACAATGAATGGACACCGGGAACGGTAGGAAGCATCCTGCCTGCAGGAAGCTGATGTGAAGTTAAAGGCACAGACCCCAGACTATGGTTGCCTAGTATAGAGAAATAACTGCCACATGTCTCTTGCTTAATACCTCTCTCCAGGATGGGAAGGACAGGGCAGAGAACACTGGCAGCAGGCTAAGCTGGCTGGACTTCTTGACTGAAGCCCTTGTGCTTCAATTTCCTAACGACAGGAGGACACAGTGCCTGCCTGGGGATTGCTGGTAAACAGTCACTAGCAGGCCAGGCCACGAAGTGGGATCCAGACCCAGCTACTCTCTGACCATGTTTCATTACACATAAACACACAGCTAGTTTCCCTTGCTGGGCAAAAATATCCCTTCCATTGCTCAAAACATGATTCCCAATAGTAAGTACAATGGTCCACAATGTAGCCACAGGAAGAGAGCTTCAAATAAGTGGGGCAGTGCTTGACTGGTAGAGTCTCAGAAATCATTCCTATGAGCCGTGGCCCCAGGGCCCATCTGACACCCATAAAACAGATACACTTGGAGTCCAGCACCAGGACGCTGCCTGGCCTTGAGTTCCACTCAGTAGCCATCATCTTCATCACCATCACAGCCGTAATCTGCAAAACAAAGGACAGCAGTGGATGTTCTCCTGGCCCAGCTCCCAGCCCCATCCCCACTGCTCACCTCACAGACCCCACCAACTGAAAACACCATTTCAATCTATCCCAGCTGCCTGCAGGGATGGGGGACTGGTGTGTGCCCTGTGGGGCAGCCTTGGCTCCTTGCTGGGCACTACAAATAGTATGGCTAAGCCATGACACTCACTGTCTACTGGCTGAGCAGCCCCTTGCTGACTCCCAACAAGCCCAGAAAGCATGCCCTGATTCACTGCAGATGCCTCATTGCTCTGTGAGCTGGGCCCTAGTCTTTGCCTTGATTCTCCTAGCATATTCAAGGGCCTCAGAATAGGGCTGGAGAGATGGCTCAGCGGTTAAGAGCACTGACTAATCTTCCAAAGGTCCTGAGTTCAAATCCCAGCAACCACATGGTGGCTCACAACCATCTGTAATGAGATCTGACACCCTCTTCTGGTATCTGAAGACAGCTACAGTTTACTTTGATATAATAATAAATAAATCTTTAAAAGAGAGAGAGAGAGAAAGAAAAAGGAAAAAAAGGGGCCTCAGAATCAATATGGCCAATTTTCATGTCCTAGTTCAAATTCCTTCTTTTGCAGAGAGAAACTTAGTTTGTAGCCAATAGGGGTCATATTTGGAAACTACTCAGGTAAATGGCTATGTCTTTTTGTCTCTGGATATCCCTTCAAAAGTTCCTCTACTGTGCCCACAACCATGTGGCCCTACCCACCATTGCCACCCATCATCTGCAGAGCACTGACGCAGGGCTCTCCATCCTCGTCCTCGGCGTCCTCCTCATCTGCATCCTCCTCAGGATGGTACGACACAGGGCCACTCTCTACCAAGACTGCTGATGGCTTGATTGGCTCTGCTCCCAAGGCAGGAGAACTTAAGAGTAAGGCCTGGAAGAGAGAGAGGGCAGGGCTCCGGAATGAGAGCAGAGGGTGGCAATCCTCCTGACTCTAAGGGATCCTCAGGTCCTCTCAGTCTGGGCATGGGCACCCCTCACAGTTCCTGTTCCTGACCCACATCTGAGCTGGGCTAAGAAGTCCCAGCCCTCCTTTTTCCAAAGTTATCAACTGTGGTATGGAATCTAGCCTTCGCCCACTCTAGTCCACAGTGGAGATTAGCTCACCCTCAGTCCCAGAATAACAGCATATAACTGGCCTTTACCACCTGCCTGCTCCACTTTTGTGATCCAGAAGCCCTCACTCTCCGGGCTTCAGGATTCTCTCCTGGAGCCCAGCCAGCATTGCAGCAGCAACCAGCTGGGCCTCTCCCTGCCAAGCCTGATGGCAGCCTGTGATCCTGAGGCCCCGGCCTGGCTGTGTGGGACAACATACCTCTCCCACGGCTGCCTTCTTCGCCGGCTGGGCAGACAGCAGAGGCCTCAACCTGGGAGAAAGCACAGAAGCAGCTTCAGCTCAGTGTGGTACGGAAGAGAGAACCACAGAGGGACTGAGACATGGCCTAGAGGCACCTTACAGTGGCCTCAGGCTGGGTGTCCAGCCTAAGAACTCTCTTGGGACCTCATCAGGAAAGCTGGCAGCTGCCACCTAAGAGTAAGTCATACGGAGGACCACACACAGCCGAACAACCCCAAACATCCCCTTGTCACGCTGCAGAGCAACACTGACCCAGCACGATGAGGCTGGCCTATGCAGGCTTGTGACTGGTTTCCTGTCCCCACCAGAGGGGTCACCGTGGCAGCTTCCTCCCTCCCAGCAGAGCCAATGGAAGAGCCCATTTCCACTGAGTGTCCAAGTGCTTTCTGGAGATGGAGTAGGTCCCACAGCTGCCAAAAGCCTTGTAACTCTGGGGCCCAGAAGTGGGGGTTTGGAGGAATCAAGACACACCCACATCTGGAGATGGCTTGTTAGCATTCAGCACACAGTGGGCCAAGCATGGCTCCTGAAGCTCTGGCTGGGAAGCAACAGCCCAGATGGGAGCCTAGTGTTGACCAGGCAGACACCTAGTCCAAGAAGCAGGATAGTACCTCTTCCCTGTGCTTGTCCCAGGATCAGCACTATTTCTGGTAGTTGCTCTTTTCCTCCGTGACAGCTTCTTGGTGCTGGCACGCTCTGGGGGCTGTGAGTCGTCCCTGGGTGGGCTGCCTCCACCCTTGCTGTTAAGGTCCCGCAGCACACTGTAGTTGATCTTGCTGGAGATTTTCTTCTGTTCCAGCATCTTCTCAATAGCCTCCCCAGCTGTGCTGGCCAGGATTGGCTCCCGGCGTTTGCAAGACTTCTTGGGCTGAATGAAACACAAAAGTAACTCCTCCTGACACATGCTAGCGTCACAACTGCCATCTACTCTTGAGCCACAGCTGTGACCCATTGAGGGGGACAGAAACTAGTTTGGTCACCTTGGCAGCAACCAGCCACGGCACCTGCTAACCTCACTTTCTGTGTATCTACCTTTCCAGCTAAGCCTTTCATGTGGAGAGGAAAGGAAAGTGTCTCACATAGCATAGACCACGATGCCTGGTCGCATGGAGTTTTGGGACCCACTTCCCTGCAGACACCACTTATTCTCTGGGCCTCCATCCTGGACCCAACAAGCTTTGCCAGCATCATATCTTCTTCTCTTTGGCTTCTGAAAGGTTCAGCCCCTTCCTAAGATAACACCAGGAGGCTGAAACCCCAGAGGGAGTCAAGTTACCAAGAGTACTTGCCTGTTATTAAAGAACATAAGCACGAAGATAGGGGCTTCTGTGTGTTCAACAAGAAACCCAAGCACAGGACCCGAGCCCAGCCCTGCATCTCAGTTCCGTCTGCCTTAACACCTGTGCTGGATACCTCACTCCAAAGCTGGGTGGCACAAGCCATCTTGAAGGAGCTTGCAACATAACAACCTGGCTGTCAGGGATGTGTGTTCTATGGCTTCCACTGCCTGTCCCAGGCAGGCTCCTATGGACACAGGGGAGAGGTGTTCCCAAAGTTCTTTGCTCCCATCAGTTGACACGAAGGCTGAGTTAGACCGTCAGGAGAAACTCACCTTGTGCTCCTTATAGATGCCAAGCTCCTTCTCCTTCGCTATTCTTGCTTCTTTCTCTGTAAGGTGAACAAAATGGCTGGCCTCAGCAAGGGACATGGCCTGGGACCTGGGCAGGTGGATAGACGGTACTTACCCTTCTGCTCCCGCAGGTACTCAGCATTCTCCCGCATCCACAACTCAGCTTTTACTCGGGCTTCTGACTCATTCAAGATGTACTGTGGGAAGCACAGTAAAGTGACTTCAGCTCTCTAAGGTTGAGCTCTCAAGTATTTCAAGTATTTCTCAGTAACTAGCTTCCTATTTATACACTTAAACTGCCAAAGAAAGGATGTGGGGAGGCCTCCTTCAGCAAAGAAACCTGTGAGTCCTTTGTCCCTCTCTGCCAACTTAACTCTGCAGCCGTGAGAGAGTACTGACAGTTCCTAGGCCTTGTTAGGCAGGTGTTAGTGTATAGTCTGGGACCCCTGAGATTTGGGGATAGAGATGAACAGCATACTTGTGATACAATGGGAACCAAGGCCAGGTCAGAACTCGGGGCCTTTCCAACATGGTCCTGGTGGGGTGCTTGGGGTTTCAGGAGGAAGGTCACATGACGCTGAGGCTACACTGGAATGGAGTTTGGAGGGGGAAGTCCAGTGGACATCTGTACTACAGGCACTATGCCTTGAGAGCACTCATTTGTTAGGGATGTCTAAGGGAGCACAAGGCTCAGAGAGGCTAAACGGGCCTAAAGCTTGAGTCCAGACACACTTTAGTCCCCCTAAGTCCCAACTACCACTGGGGACAAGGGAGCCCAGGCTTACTTACTCTGTCAATCTCAAGGTCATCGATGCCACTGAGGTCCAGCTCCCCGTCCCCTGAAGAGTCTTCTAGAGAGAAGAACCCCAATCAGTGTCACCGAGGCTGCCATAGCAGACGCTGCAATCAAGCATCGCAGAGGCTATCCTAGCAGATACTGCTCACTGTGGGGATGCTTAGGGTCAAGGCTAGGTCTCTCTGAAGTCGGCCCCACTTCCCTTGCTCTCTGCGCTGGCTGCCTATGCTCAGATTACCAAGTCCCTTTGTACTGCTCCCTCAAAGGCAGATACCCAACTGTCCTCTATGTACTTGGCCCACAGGTAAAGAAAGCATCCTGCCTCCCGGCTGAGAGGTTTAACCTTTACATAGGCCCCCAACTTTCAATGTTCCACCCATATGAGAGGCTCCACCCTCTAGAGAGGCCAAATCCTCACCTGGTCACGGGGCAGAGCCACTTTACAGGGATGGGACCACTTTCCTTTCCATTGGTGTCCCAGCCCTTCTTTAAAATGACTGATTTGTTTATTTATTTAATTTTGTGTATATGGGTGTTCTGCCTACATGTATGCCTGTACCACACATGTATGCAGTGCCTCCAGACACAAGAAGAGAGCATCAGGTCTGGAACTAGACCCACCATGTGGGTGCTGGTCTTCTGAAAGAGGACAGTCAGTTTCTTAACCTCAGAGTCATTGCCCCAGCCCCTCCCAGTGTTTTAAGGGTGAAGGGCATGAAGCTATAGAGCTCTGGCATTACTGGGTGGCAGGGGCAATTGTTGATCTTCATGGTTCCCCTCTGCCCATCTTCAAGCTCAGCAGGTGATACTGCCCATGATGATGCACCTTGGCCCAGGATTGCCCAGCCCAGCAACAGGGAAGGATTAGGGATGCCTGCTCCCCTCACCTGCAGGACTGCAGGCTATGCCAGACCCTCTCTTAGTCATTTGGTGTCCCCTGAAGTTCAACTGGACTAGAGAGAGCTTACGATGGTAACAGGCCAGCCAGCATCTCAGTACACTGCTGCACACCCAGCTCTTTACCCTGTGCAATGTGACTTTTAGACATTAACTTGCTACAATTTACAATCATCTGCAAAGGGTAAATATCTCAACGGAATAAACACCTTTATCAGGTTTGCCTGAGGGCAAGTCTAAGAGGTGCTACCTTGAATACTAACTGATACAGAAAGACCCAGATCACTGTGGTAGCACCTTTCCCTAGGCAGGGAGTCGGTCATAAACTAGGTAAGACAGGACGGAGCTACACAGGAGCAAGCAGGCAATGAAGTGTTTCTTTCCCATTTGCCACAGTCTGTGGATGTGAGTGATTTTAGTTGTTTTGAGTTTTGCCTTGGCTTCTCTGAAACGATGGACCAGAGTGTTCCCCACAGCTGCCTTTGATAGAGCACTTCTCACAGCACAACTGAAACTAGGGCACCCAGGCCATTGACTACTGTACAGTGCCTGGCAGTGCCTCACCCCCGCCCGTGAACTTCTGACCAATCCACAGCAGGGACAATTCAGACTGTAAACTTCCCTTGTCCCAGGGCACTCACTGGGGTCCCCACTTGGGGAGGAGATGCACTCTCGGATGGAGTCGGAGATGCCCAGGCTGGCTGCTGTGGGCAGGGGACCAAGTAGGGACTCCAGGGCGAGGGGTCTGCTGCCCCCATCAGGGTCTCCTGCTGCCTCCGAGCCGTCATCGTCCCCGAGGAGCTCTCGGTAGAAGTCCTTGTTCATGTGGCTGGCAGCAGCCTCCAGCTCCTCATCCTCAGTGTCTTCCTCACAGCGTGGACTGGATGTGGCGTCCTCACCGGAGCCTAGGGACACACGATTCGCACACCACCTGTCAACCAGGCACAAAGCCAGAGAGAACCCACTTTTGTAACAGAAACATTTTTGCAAAGCTGCAAATAAAGAAGAACACAAAAACTACCCCAAGCATGCCTTTTCTGCAGCAGAGAAAGTACAGTCCTGATGCAAATGGTGCCGGTTATCCACGTGCAAGAATAACCTGGCTTATTCCTCATGCTCTGTGCAAAACTGGCTTAAATGTGGTATCTGAGAGTCTAAGAATATTCAGGAAAGACAAATAAAATGTTTGTGATCTAGGGTTAGGCAAAATACCTCAACAACACTAAAACACAACCCATAAAACACAGATAAATAGATTTTTGAAAGAATCATGATTTTTTTACAAGAGAATTACAAGCCTGCCCTGTGAAAGACATTGTAAGACAAAGGTGAGCCATAGTTTATTTACAGGTAATGTCTGAAAGGACAGTCTAGACACAGAAAAACAGAAAGGAAGGAGAGAAAACAGGGGGGCTGGCTGCATAAATGCTGACAGTGCTGTTCAGACTATTTGCCAACACCACCTCCACCAGACCCAACAATTCCATCTGCCCAGTACCAAGGAAGTAAGTATGGGATGAGCCCGTACATAGGGCTACCTGGGACTGATGCAGATGCACTTAACAGGAGTGCCACACTCCTCACCGCACTAACAACACCTACCCAATACAGAGGGTCATGCTGCCAATGAACTGCATAAAAATCATGCCAAGGAAAGGCAAGGGAACACACTATGTCTACAAAAGATTTCTGCACAAAAGTATATAAAAGACCACGAATTCAGTGACAGAAAGCAGCCAGTGGCAGCCTGAAGTGGGGAGAACAGGTGGATGCCATTACAAAGGACACAAAGATAGTGGCAGGGACAAATCTCAGTGGCAGAACACAGTGACTGTGGTGCTGGCCTCACCTGACACCAGGGTTGTCCACAGTCAACACTCAGAAGCCAAAGGTGCTTTAGCTCTGTCTCCATACAGCCTGCAGCGTGCACACAGTGCCTTCTAGTGTTTGATCTGAAAGGCACATCTCTGTCCCCAGCTGTAGAAGTGGACCTAGAATATCCAGCTAGTTGTTTTCTGCTGTGCTCCAAAGCCATGATGTGTGGAAGAGGGACACAGATAAAGTTCAAGAAAAAGAGGAAACTACACAAAGGACATTAGCACAGACAGCTAAGACCAAGAGAACTCTACTAAAAAGGCTTAGTAAGTAGACAAGCTTGCTTCAGACCACTAAAGGAAGAAGGATGCTTCAGATCGGATCAAGACACGAAACATGGTGTCTGTTGTATTGGAGAAGTCTCCCAGGTGAACATAAAGTGAAAGAGAAGGACAGAGACTTAGTAACACCTGGGTCTACGTGTGCCCCAAGGGCTTCAGGCATGAGGGTGGCAAAGTGCCTCCTGTGGAAGATGAGCCTTGGAAATCATAACAAGGCAATGGCCTTGTATGTGTATGAGGGGCCACTGGAGGAAGTAAGGGGCGACCAAACTCTGAAGGAGCCACTATGTGACAGGTTCTCAATATCTATCAAAACTGACAGTGGGACAGCCTCACCTCTGTGCCCATAACACAAGGTGCCCCTCTGCAGTGTCCATGGATGATATTGTGTGCCCAAGAAATACCGAGGAGGAACAAATCAGTAACAGGTCCTGGTCACTGCACGGCACCACAGCAGTTAGTAACCAGCTCACAACACAGCCCCAGAACTTCCATAGCTCCCTCACATGTGCAAGAGAGGAAATATCTGGAGACTAAAAAACCGCCAACAGGACAGATCTCACAGGAAGTTCACTGCCCCAAATGCACGCAGCCAGCAGACTGAGAACAGAGAAGGCAGGCAGGAGGCCTGGAAGGTGGAATAAGATTGGAAGGATGAAGCCTGGCAGAAGTGAGGCCTGGTAAACACAAGGCAGCAGACTGGGCATGTACAGGATGCTCGCCCAATCATCAATAAGCTAGGACAAGAGAAAACCACTACACAGAGAAACCACAAGTGGCAAACAACTCTGCAAACAGACAGAACCAAACCCTGGATAGGAATGAGTAGGGCAGCTATTGAGGCCCAAATGATGCCTTCAGGAATGAGGGAGAACCCAATGGTGTGACAGTCAGGACACTGGGTCATATTCACCCATCACAGGATCTCCACAGATACCATGGCCCTCTCAAACCCTCATATCCACAGAGATTAAAAAAACGCAAGCAAAAAAAAACCCCTCTTGACAGCAATGCATGGGTGGGCGTTGACTCACCATGACAGATGAGGGAACAATGTGCCCAGCACGTGCACCCTAGTCCATGGGAGCTAACATGAGGATATACTACTGTCCCAAGATCACCAAGATGCTGCGGGGTCAGGCAGACTTAAGAAGAAATTAAGAGCAGCAGAGTCACTGTTTGCAGACGACAGAATCAAATACTTAGAAAACTCAATGGCAAAATGACTGCAACTACTACAGGTGGCAGGAGAGCTCACACTGCGCAGGAGCAGTCAGGACACAAGCTGCAAGTTGCTGTGGGGACCAAAGGGGGAAAGATGCTACTCACAACAGCCCCACGGAAGGCAGCAGCGTGGTACTGCACAGGAGCAAAGCCTGGACAGAACAGAAGCTAGAGAAGGACAGAAAGACAAGTGCCACAGCTTCCCCCAAGCTGACAAGTAAGGCAGACTGGGCTGGAGTGGTGTAGACAAGGTGATCCTAATGTGGACACAGAACATAAGCAAGCATCTGCAAACACTGAGGGATCCCAAAAAGGACATTCACACTTGCTTGGCATGTCTCAAGATGTTAGCACAGTGCCAGTCTGATGGGCAGAGATGCCCAGAGTAGCTTCCCCAGAACAGGTGCCAAAGAAGGAAGCAGGCACCCATGCTTTTTCATTCTGCACAGCCCAGAGGAGAGTCATCTAACAACACAAACGGTTACAGCAACTCTGAAAAGCCCACAGCAAACAGCACAGGGCATAAGAAAGAGCATCCCTACAGTCGTGGCCTTGCATCTTCAACAGTCTGAGTGGACAGCAGGGCTCCCAGTACGGCACATGCAAGGTTGAAGCTCTTCTACGGCCAGTGAACGGTGAGGCGGGGGAAGGCGTCCCAGCAGTAACATGATACCCAAGTTAGTGCTCCAGTGTAGGGAGTGACAAGCAGCCAGGGATGGGGTCATGGATCAGTGAGTAGGGAATGTCAGGGGTGCTGGTCTAGGGCCCTCATGGCCCATAATGGCAGGGGAACTCACCATCCTTTGACAAGTTGGCCAGAGCCCCTTTTGCTTTTGGTCGACTGTTTTCTAGCTCAATTTCAATGGCATCCTGGTAACTGGATATTTCACCTAGAGTAAGACGTTAAAAGCAAAAAGTAAGCACACTGATGTCCAAGCAAAAAGGAAGCACGGGTGTGAGAAGCGGTTAATTACCTTCAACTTCTTCTAGCTTTTTTGATAGGACCTGTTCCAGCTGAAAGACAAAAGAGTCTTGGGTAAGGAGTCAAATGCACAATGTCTCATTTTTGACAAGGTTGTGGGATGGCAGAGCTCATCAGAATCGAGTTGTAGGCCTGGCCCTCTCCTTCCAAACAACATGCATGTTGCCCCAGACAGAAGCAGCCTTGCTAAACACCCATCAACTTAAAAACTAAACCTCCCAACCAAGCCAACTTGACTGGGCAGGGCCAGGTTTGTCCTATCTGCAGAATGTACCTCCTGAAGTCTCCAAAACTCAGCTGCAGCCCACCTCTGGCCCTCTGCCCTCCCTCGAGTACAGTCCCCATGACAGCCAAGTCACAAGCTCAGTGACGCTGACAGAAAGGCTGGCAGCAGTGGCAGCTGCCTCAGATGATAAGGAACAAGCCAGGAAGCAAGCCTGGCTGTGGGGATGGCTCAATGGGCCCGGGATGGAAAGCTCGCCATGAGCCTCCACGTGGACAGTACTTGGAGGTTCCACATGCAGCACATCCCCGAAGACTCAAGGCCCAAAGAAGAGCAAGTTAGCAGGAGAGCTCAACAGACGTGAGGATGTTAGAGAGCAAACACTCCCAGAACACCAGCGTGCTAATGGGAGTTTCGCAGCCACCTGCTTCATGCGAAGCTTCCTCTGGCCAGCTGTGTACGAGGGAGGGTCGCACTCTTCCTCCAAGTCAATCTTCATAAACTCATCAATAGTGAGCTGACTGGTTGGAGTGTCTTCAAATTCTGTGAGCCTAAGACAGAGAAGCAGAAGAGCCATGGCGCCTCCCTGCACACTGCACACTGCACACTGCACACTGCTGGGTCCTGGTGGAAGAGTCAGGAGACCCTACAGGGAGGGCCCAGCTCTACCTGCCCAACAACCTGAGTAGGCAGGCACCTCGGTGGCAGCCAACACCATTTAAATCTTGTCAACTTTCCTGTGTTTTATTTTAAAAAATTTAGTGCACTTATGGGGGGGGGTGCAGTGCTCTTATACGCACTCATGCGTGCTACAAAGCACAGCAGCGGTCAGATGACAACTTGTAGCTCCTTCTCCATGTGGTCCTGCAGACTGAACTCGGGCTGTCAGGTTTGGACCTGCTGAGTGAGCTACTTTGATGGGCTAGCCTTGGACTCTCCATCCGCAGGCCTCCACCGTCACACTCACGCTGAGTGTGAGCACACACTAGTGGATAGCATGTCTGGCTTTGGGTCTTCTTCACAGTCTCATGTCGCAGGGCTGGCTTTGAAGTTACTATGTAGCTGAGCATGACTTCAAGGCTCCATCCTCCTGCCTTGAAATGCCTACAGCTGGAGTTACAAAAGTGCTTGGCTACCTTTTTTTTTTTTTTTTTTTTTTTTTGGTTTTACGAGACAGGGTTTCTCTGTGTGGTCCTGGCTGTCCTGGGACTCGCTCTGTAGACCAGGCTGGCCTCGAACTCAGAAATCCGCCTGCCTCTGCCTCCCAAGTGCTGGGATTAAAGGCGTGCACCACCACGCCCGGCTTGGCTACCATTTTTAATAAAATAATAAAAATTTAAGTTTAACAAGATGGATCAGCAAGTAAGGGTATTAGCTAACACCTGACACCTGAGTTAGTGGCACCTGAATCCTGGCACCTACATAGTTAGTGAAAGGGAAAGCAATTCTGGCAGGTTGTCTTTTGACCACCACATGCAAACTTGCACACTATATTTTTTTAAATACATTAATTAAAAACAAAAACAAAAAAAAGAAGGGCTAGAGAGATGGCTTAATAGTTAAGAGCATTGGCTGCTCTTCCAGAAGACCTGAGTTCAATGCTTAGAGCCACATGACAGCTCATAAATGCCTGTAACTCCAGTTCCAGGGTTCTGACACCCTCACACAGACATATGTTCAGTCAAAACACCAATGCACATAAAATACAAATAAACAAAATTAAAAAAAAAAGAGAGAGACTGTGTGGTAACACAAGTCTTTAATCCCAGCACTTGGGAGGCAAAGTCAGGAGGATCTCTGTGAGTTCAAGGGCAGCCTCATCTATAAAGCAAGTTCTAGGTTGGCCAGGACTACATAAAGTAGTCTATCTCAGAAAAGAACACCTTAAAGAGGAGTTTATGGGACTGGCTTAGCAATGTAAAGGAACCTGCTGCCAAGCCTGAAGATCTGAGGACTGCAGAGCAGAAGGAACGACCTGATCTCCATCCTACCATCCTCTGATCTCTACATGTGTGCACTGTTGCATGTGTGTACATGTGCATACATACATGTAAAAAAATAAATGTAACAGAAACTTTTGAAAGTACTTTTAAAGATACTAGATGCAAAATACAATTTTCCGATTGCTTCTAGAAGGTACTGAGGCAATCCTGTCAGCAGAAATGGTCATCGGGTGTTAATCCTGTGATACACATCAGCAAGGACAGCAGTGGATCTCAGCAAGTCCTCAGCATGGTTACAGCGCAAAGCTTATCCGAGATGGGAACAACTTGTTCAAAGTTGGACACAGAGCCCGTGGCCCATGAGAGACATGGGGAGGTTTAACCAACTCTAGCAAGAAGTCACTTGGACCTTCAAGCCCAGAATGAACCATACCAAATGGGATAGGTGGCCTCCCGAGCTGTCCCAAAGCAGCTTCTCTGCCTGGTTCCAGTCTGTGAGGGGGAACCTGTATACCTAATAATCTACTAAACTCAAGAGGCACTGTGGTAGGAAGCCAAGTACTTCCAAAGGGCGGGGTAACCCAGGGCAGAAGTAGCTACAACATACAAGCTGGCAGTGGCCATCACTGTGAACCAGAATGCTCACCTCTTCCGTAGTGTGGACTCACATACTTTGACCACACTGATGACTTCTTTGACCGTTCTCCGGAAGTCATGCATTCTGGCTGCAACCAAAAGTGCTAGGAAAGAAACAAGAAAGATCATCAGAGAACTCATATAGAAATGAAAGCAAGCAAAATTCTGCCTTAACCTTGGCTAGTGACAGCTGAACAAGTATGTGCAGGATGTGTCTGCTGTGGCTTCTATAAGGGGACAGCGTGTCTGTGTGCCTTCCCTAAATAGACCTATGGTGCACACAGTCTTGGGCAATGGTAGTCCTCTTCTTATTTTGGGTTGAGCCTATACTATACTCCACATTTAAACAAGGGAAACTAAAACAGGAAACTCAAGAATTTCTTAAAACACCTCAAAGCACATGAATTAACTTTGAGCTGTGTTAATACACAAAACCTCCTGGTTATGATGGAGCAGAGGATGCCAAGACTATAGTAAAGCTGGGAAACGCTGTCCAAAGATCCTGTGTGACAAGTGTGAATTATGGTCATGTGAGTGAAGGAGCCTAGAGTCTGCAGTGTAAATGTGGAAATTGGTTTCAGATGCAAGCAGTCTGGGATAGCATCACCCTACCACCGGCTGAGTGCAGAAGTGGTACCAGGCTCTGCAGAGAGATAGGAAGATGGATACTACAAAAGAGGAGGCCCCTGCTGATCTGGGGCTCTCCCTGGGTAGGGGACTCTTTAATCTTGGCCACCAAGCACCTGCACCAGGTCCTTACAGATACAACCGGAACAGCTATGCTGCTGGGCTAGCAAAGGCTCCGTATCTCAATGAGAGGCCATATTACTAACCATGCTGAAAGAGGCAACTTGCCATGAGTGGACAGCCTGGGGTGGAACTAGGGCTACCACTGTTATCTTACCCCCTGAGGTGTTTTATCTTAGAACCTGTAGAAGCCAACAAGGGAGGAAATGCCAGAGTCCTTAAGGAGTAAAGAAGGCCAGGCCAGTCCTGGGGTCTAAGACACAGCTCTTATATAAGGTAGACTCTGGAACTGCAACCAATAACTCATTGGCTTGACGGCTTAAAGGCTCAAGACAGATGACTAAAGTTCAATTTACCTACTATGCACAGGGTCCTAACTAAATTTGGCTGCAATTACCCTCCCACACACGTGTGAACTTATCAAGTATCAGGACAGAAAACGCTACCCAAGGGCCATATGGCCTACACTGTACCTGCTCCACAGAGGCCGGAGGGGCGCCGGCCCGTGTGCATCCAATCCCTTTTCATTCTCTGCAGAAGCCTCAAGGCTGTCATGGATACTTCATGGTTCTTCTCCCCAAACTCCAGCAGATGAGCAAAGCGTGGAATGTACAAGCATGGGTCTACACAGTAAACATAACACAGAACCTAAGACAGTGCATATGCATTTGTGCACACAGAGCACTAAGCAGTGCCCTGCAGCTGGGTGGCTTTACCCACGTCTCCCTGAGGTCCCCTCCCTAAAGCACAGTCTCTGACCCTCAGCTGTGCTTACTGGTCCTGGGGAACTGCTGCCTCCACACGGCACAGTTCTGGGCATGTATGGCAAAAGGTGAGGGGACAACTCCCACCTTCTCTCAGAGGGTGATGAGAGGCTGGAGAACAGGCCAGGTATGGGCTCTTCTCACGCAGCACCCTGAATTCCCTCAATGTCCTGGCCGTTGTCAGATCAGCATCTTACAAAATGAGCACAGTGGGCATACAGGTGCACGTGCGCGTTCACAGTTGTTTCTTCTTAGTGCCTGGCACGCTGCTGAGTACCGAAAGTTCAGTCAAAGGTTCATGGAGCTCACAAATGGAGCCAGCAAGAACAACCAAGTCACTTCATCATTCAGTTCATTACCCTGCCATTAGTGCTCTGACAGAAGCCACTGGTTAGGGACAGAGGAGATCTCAGGACTTGTGTAGGAAGAGCCACTTCTGCTCAGGTCTGAGAAGCAGGCAGCTTGGAGAGCACTGGCAATAACAACAGAGGAGGGGCTGGGGTGGCTCAGCCTCTTGGAGAAGCTGGGAGAAGGAATCAATCCGTCTAACTTGTCTTTCCAGACAGCAGGAAGGGAAAGAAATGGAGGTCAGCTGCTGACTGGTCCCCAGCCCTCCTTCCAGGCTAACTGACTTCTACAAAGGGAATCCATGAGACCGACCACATAGACAAGGACCCACTCCAGCTCACACAGACTCAAGAGAAAAACGCTGAGACTCTGCCTTGTGACTGGGAAGATGGGTAGGGAGGACCCTCGGGTTCTGGAATCTGAGGCCAGCCTAGAGAGCACAGATAGACCCCACATCTTACAAAAGCAAAACACTACAGAAGGACTTCGGGGTGGGGTTAAATGAGCAGAGAAGATGGAGGTCCTGAAGCAGCCTACTTTATCTTCTTTAAGTAGTGGAGTCTGTCTGCACATGGGGACAGAGCTGCAGTCATGCAATGCAAGGACACTGGAAACAGAAATGTCTAAACCAAAGGAAGGGAAGAAGATGACGTCTGGGGAAAGGACTAAGGTGGATACACGTCAGCAGACTACATTTACTAAATAGACTTTAAATTCTCTGTCTCACAAAGTAATCCTTTTGCACGGTCTGTGGAAGTTATGAAGATGGCACGTGTATTAAAGAACAAAGAAACCAAGACGGGCCTGATGACTCATGCTTGTAATCCCAGCACCCAGGAGGCAGAGGCACGTGGATCTCTAGGAATTCAAGGCCAGCCTGGTCTACATAGAGAGCTCCAGGACAGTCAGGGCTGCACATCGAGACCCCGTCTCAAAAAAAGCAAACAAATAAAGGG
Source organism: Mus musculus (assembly GCF_000001635.26). NCBI lineage: Eukaryota > Metazoa > Chordata > Mammalia > Rodentia > Muridae > Mus > Mus musculus. The sequence goes on from NC_000078.6 coordinate 112,975,067, forward strand.
GGCGGGGAGGACACAAGATGTAAGGGCAGTCTCTTCAGCAAACAGGCTGGAAACAAAGTTTACTGTCACATGTAGTACTCTGCCCAAACAGACCAAAGGTGTACACATTAAAAAGATAACAACAACCACCACCAATAGCAAAACCATGGAGAACACAGAGCAATGATTTAACACAAGCAAAAACAGACAAACATAGTAACTTCAGACTGCAAAGAATCAATGCAGCAAAGGAGTCTGTCCAGTCAAGACAACCACAAAAAAGGGAGAAAGCATCTGTCCTAAAGACTGAGCTCAATGCAGTGAAGAAGCAGACTGATTGGAAAGTGGGCAAACGACTCATGGAGGTACTTCTTCCAAGAAGATATACAAATGACCAAGAAACACAGAAAGGTTGACATCAGCAATCAAGATTCCACCTCATATCCACTAGCATAGCCTCTATAAAACCCAGAACATTATAACAAGGTTTACCCAGGATGAGGGAAAAGAGCAGTGCACGCTGTGGAGGACTGATAAATAATACAAGCACGAACAAAGGCCATTGCAAAGTTTGCTCAAACAAGTAACTGTATCTGGACAGTGATGGTGCACTCAGGAGGCAGGCAGGCAGATCTGAGGCTAGCTCCAGGACAGTCAGCGCTACACAGAAAATCCCTGTCTCAAAACCTAAGGGGCGGGGGGAGCACGAAGCACTGGATATGACTCAGTGCTTAAGAGTGGTTATTGCTCTTGCTGAAGAGCCAGCACCCATCTACCCACAGCTCACAGCTCACAACCATCTGTATCTCTAGTCTTAGGAGATCCAACAGCCTCTCCTGGCCTTTGCAAACACCAGGTACAGGCAAAACATCCACATCCATAAAATAAAAATGAGAAATCAAGAGCTACCATTTTATCCAATCATCTCACTTCTGGATAAAGACCCAAAGAATTGCAATTAGGATCTGGAAAGGATAAAATTGCCTCCCTATGGTCAGCACAACTGGGATATAGAGTTGATATATACACGGTTGGATAAACTGGCAAACAAAATGTAACCCATTGGAGTAGTCAACTTAGAAAGGAAGGTCTATGTAGAAAGTTTGAGGTCACCCTGTGGCACATGAGGTCTAGACTCATGACAGAAAAAGAAATTCCGACATAACAGGTGTACTGCCCTTGACTTTGTGCTCTGTTAAAGAAGCTGTACACAAAAAGGGAGATCAAGCCTTGCGTTAGAGACTCATTTCCTCCACGAAGAAAAGCTAGCTGGGTCAGGTGATTTTTCAAAGCCTGAGCTGTTGGAAAAAAAATCTCATTTCTGAGTGATAGAAGGTGCAACCACAACTCGCCCTTAAACCTGGGCACCCGGGCGGAGCTTCAACACCTCCCCCAGGGGCGGGGCCCTGGAACGAGGAGTCGCGTCTTGACGCACAGTGACGAGAGACGCCGGCGCCGCAGCAGTGGGTACGGGCGGGACGGCGCCCCCTGCGGCCGAGCCGCGGGCTCGGTGAGGGGTGTGGGGTGCGGGTGGGTAGCGGGCAGGGCCGGCGTGGCCCCATGCTGCTGCCGCTCGCCTGCCTGCATGGGCGGGTGGCGCAGTGCCTAACCTCCCTGCTGGTGCTCGCAGAGCCGTTTCCCAGGCCCCGTCGCGGCGCGAAGGCGCGCGGCGCAGCACCGACCAGTGCGGAGCCCGCCCCGGCAGTAGCGAAGATGGCCGCGGAACTGTACCCGCCCGCCAGTCCCTCTGCAGCTACTGCCACCGACATCGCCAACAGCAACGCGGCAGGCGCAGCCGAGAGCACGAAGGTCGGGCTTTGCTGCCCGCCCTGCCTGGCACCCGCCCCGCTGCCGCCCTTGCCCGCGCCGCCCTTGCCAGACAACAACAATCCCGAGAGCCCCAACTGGCAGTCCTTCCATCCTACGCTGCGCGAGAGGTGAGCCGCCGCCCGCCCCCGGGCTCTGGAGCCCGGGCGCGCGCCGTTCCAGCCCGTGTGCCTCTGCCCTTTGCAGGAATGCGCTCATGTTCAACAACGAGCTGATGGCTGACGTCCACTTCATCGTGGGGGCTCTGGGGGCTGCCAGGCGTGTGCCCGCCCACAAGGTGGGTAAGGGCGCAGCCCTGTCCCCTGGTGGGCCTGGCTAGGTGCGTCTCCCTGGACCTTGTTTACTGCCCTGTAGCTCAGGTGGTTTTCTTTCATCCACAGTATGTCTTGGCTGTCGGCAGCTCCGTCTTCTATGCCATGTTCTACGGGGATCTTGCGGAAGTGAAGTCAGAAATCCACATTCCCGATGTGGAGCCTGCTGCCTTCTTGGTCTTGCTAAAGTAAGTGCTGTGCGCTGGGTCTGGAAGGATGGGGTGGTTACCTTCCAATGGTCCCCTACCTGTTTGCTACAACCCCAGAGGTTGTGCAGGGGAGCCCTTGCAGCTCCCCAGGAGAGCCCCTGCCTTACGCAGGTACATGTACAGCGATGAGATCGACCTGGAGGCGGACACAGTGCTTGCCACTCTGTATGCTGCTAAGAAGTACATCGTGCCTGCCCTGGCCAAGGCCTGCGTCAACTTTCTGGAAACAAGTCTGGAAGCCAAAAATGCTTGTGTCCTGCTGTCCCAGAGCCGACTGTTTGAGGAGCCTGAACTGACCCAGAGATGCTGGGAAGTCATTGATGCACAAGCTGAAATGGCCCTGAGGTCTGAAGGCTTCTGTGAAATTGACCGGCAGACACTGGAGATCATTGTGACCAGGGAGGCCCTCAATACCAAGGAGGCTGTGGTCTTCGAGGCCGTCCTGAACTGGGCTGAGGCAGAATGTAAGAGACAGGGCCTCCCAGTCACTCCTCACAACAAGAGGCATGTTTTGGGAAGAGCCCTCTACCTGGTCCGAATTCCAACTATGACCTTAGAGGAGTTTGCCAATGGTGCCGCCCAGTCAGACATCCTGACCTTAGAAGAGACCCACAACATCTTCCTTTGGTACACTGCTGCCAAAAAGCCCCTCCTTGACTTCCCCCTGACCAAGAGGAAGGGCCTTGCTCCACAAAGGTGCCACCGCTTCCAGTCTTCTGCCTACCGAAGTAACCAGTGGAGGTACCGTGGACGCTGTGACAGCATCCAGTTTGCAGTGGACAGAAGGGTGTTCATTGCTGGGCTGGGCTTGTATGGGTCCAGCTCTGGGAAGGCTGAGTACAGCGTCAAGATTGAACTCAAGCGGCTAGGGATGGTCCTGGCTCAGAACCTCACCAAGTTTGTTTCAGACGGATCCAGCAACACTTTCCCAGTCTGGTTTGAGCACCCGGTCCAGGTGGAGCAGGACACCTTCTACACTGCCAGTGCTGTCCTGGACGGCAGTGAGCTCAGCTACTTTGGGCAAGAAGGAATGACAGAGGTGCAGTGTGGGAAGGTAGCCTTCCAGTTCCAGTGCTCCTCAGACAGTACCAATGGGACTGGAGTTCAGGGTGGACAGATTCCAGAGCTCATCTTCTATGCCTGAGGCGTAAGGTTGGAGTGGACTTGCCACCAGGCTCTTCCTCCATAGAGTCCACACAGTAAGTGCAGTGGAGGTGCAGGACACTTCCAGCTGCCTTACTGATACCATTCAAGGCTTGGCTTTCTCTATCAGCCAGAGTCTGAAACTTGACTTCTCACAGCCCGTGTCCGCTGACCCTAGACAGCATTCCACAGGTGGAAGGAAGACTTGGGTCCAAGGTCGTCCCCGATCCCTGCCAGTGACACCCAAGCTTCAGGACCCTTGGATTTCCCTCCCCCTTTGGATTCTAAGTGATTTCAGCCTACGTTGAGGCCTCCCATTCAAGCCACAAATTGCTGAAAAGTCACTTAAAATAGTTCCATCCTATTTAAGTGAATTTTCGTAATAAAGGTTTCACAGAACAAGAACCAAATGTAGATAAGTGACTGTAGGAATTAAGTGGGGCACTCTCTTTCTCAATTCCACTGAGAAGACCGTCTTGTCTGAGAGTCTGCAGTGTAAAGCTGTTGGAATCAAACCATGTCTTAGGGAAGTCATCTATCCCAAGATGCCTGCGGCTCCTGGGCTGGCTTCTCTCAAAGGCTGCAGAACTCTGCAGAAGGTGGCACCTCACGCTCTATTGCAGGGTTAGATTTTAAGAGTGGGCTATGTGCTCTGCTGCCTGCTTGCTGTGGGCCACTAGCAGGGCAGTGGTCTCTGGGGCAAGAGCATGTGCCTTAGCCCAGTGTGCCTAACAGCAGAGGCTTGGCCCTGTTGGGACCCTCTGCTGTGGCCTCACGTGGTACTTCTACATGAGTTGATGCTTCAGAAACCATAAAATCCCCATCTTTGCACATGGCAAGGACCATGGCTAGACGGCATCTGTTCTTGGAGCGTCCCTCAGTTGTGAGAAGACCCCTGCCTTTCTCACGGTACCTGCTTCAAACAGTACAGATTCCCAACATGAAGCACTGTACTCTTTCTCTTTGTGTCCTGGCCGTCATTTGACAGGCACTGGTAGGCCTTCTGAGTTTGTACAATAACGCCCTACTGGCTATATTTACCACAAATTTTAGGAGACTTTTTTAACCTTTGGTGTCTAATACTTTGACCTGACATCCTCCTACTCTGAGATCTTTGGCTGGTTAGTTTCCTATCTGAGCCCAACCTACCTATAGCTGGTGCGTTGATGCAAAGCTCCCTCGCCAAGAGCAGGAACGTCTTCCCCAACACATACACGTTAACCTAGGGCAAGAAGAAGACAGGAATCGGTGTTCAAGAAAACATTTGCTGCTTTTTTTCCTTCCTTTTTAAAATAATTTGTTGGGTTTTTTTGAGACAGGGTTTCTCTGTGTAGTCCTGGCTGCCCTGGAATCAGGCTGGCCTCTACCTCCTGAATGCTGGTTAAGGCGATCACCACCACACCAGCTCAGCTGCTGTTTTCTTAAAATGACTGTTTCATTGTTCAGTCTTCAAAGAACCCATTGCCAGAGACCCCTGCTTGGCTAGGAAAAGTCCACACCATGCCTCTACTGGCCTCTACACCCGGAGGGCCCACCTCCTTCCTATAGGGCTGCCCAGACTCCCCTACTCTTTTTCAACGGTTGCTTAGAAAAGTTGTGGGTACACATTAGAGTATGGTAGGTAATGCAGTAGCTGGAATCCCAACTGTTTCCTCCAATACCCTCACCTCAAGTCCTTATCTGCCATGAAGCCTGCCGCCCAGCTTGGGCCACCTGCCATAGCTCTTTCTTCTCTGCCACAGGAGTAAGCAGTAGAACTAAGTCCATCCTAGGAGGGATGGACCAAGTGTTGGAATGGGAGTAGCGCTATCAGTTGTCAGGGAAGCAACGGTTTGCCAGTGTGTAGAACCCCTACCATGCAGTTGTAGCTCAGTATAATACTGTAATACATTAACCTGGGACACTCAGGCCTGCCCCACCCTCAGAGGTCCTTCCCATCCTCAGCTACCTGAAAACCCCACTGCACTCATGCGAGACCACTCCTGGGACTCCTGGGCCTTACAGATATGGTTGGTCTAGCCTTCTGCCTCTGGCCTCCTGAAAGAAGTTCCTTACCTGATCAAGCCTAGCCTGGGGGCCGTTGCTAAGCCCCCTTTCCTGGCATGAAGGTGATAACCAGTAAATGTTTGCAAGACACAGTCTAAAGGATGATACACAATGGTGTCTTCGCTTACATACAGGACGAAAGGGGAGAGTTTGCCTGCTTAGTAAGTCAACCCAGCTGAGAAGGCCAGGTTTAGCCACCATAGCCAATCAGCACTGGGTTGGTCACCTTCTACCCTGGCTGGACACAGGTACTATCTTCCTGAGGTCTTCACAAGGACTAGTGGCTCACAGAGCACTTTTTGAAGTAATTCTTTATCTTCCTAAAGTCTCAAGGGTTGTCTACAAAACTATGGTGTGCATGACTATATAGCCTATGTGAGTATATGACATAAACATGCAGGAATGTGTGATGTTGATGTAAGCATGTGGTATGCAGCCTGTGTTCAGGTATGCAAGTAAGTGTGCTCCTGTGGGAGCACTCTTCCCGAGCATCCTCTCAGGTTCCTCCAGATACCCAGGTACCAATAGACATGGTTGACAATGAGACCTGAACACTACAGAAAGAGTTCTCTAAATAGACTTCAGGTGTAAATTTAAAAAGTTTTAACAACACTTTCCAGGGGTTAGAGAGATGGCTCAATGGTAAAGAACACTTGTTTCTCATGCAGAAACCCAGCACCCACATGGTGGCTCACAACCATCTCTAACTCCAGTCAGTTCCAGAGGGTCCAACACCCTCTTCTCGCCTCTATGGGTACCAGGCCCACAGGAGGCCCACACACATACATGTCAGCAAATGTTCATACAAATAAATCTAAAACAAAATAATTTGAATACTTTCTAGAGAGGGCTTTGTGTACACAACACCTGGCTTCCAGGCATACTAATATTACTATTAGACACTGCCACATTACAATTCACTCTGCTTGTGAATGAGCTGTATATGTGGAACCAGGAAGGAGGGAGGCTTTATATACAGGGTCTTTGCCACTTCTACTTTCACGTATTTCTTCAAAGCAGCCAGCCAGCCCCATTAGAGGTCTTCATGGACATGGGTATGCACCCCACACAGGTAAGAGCAAAACTGTCTTTAGGTCAGGCAAGGCCTGGCACCAGGGACAACATGCTGTGGATGCTCCGGGATGGGACAACCTTGTATGGTCCTCACCTCAGTCTCCCTCAGACCCCATTTTGTCAGTAGAGACATACCAAGAAGAGTAGTCTGTAGTCACCCAGCTACCCAGCCCTCAGCCCTTCCTGGTGGCATGCCATCTTCTATTCTGACAAGCTGGACTGTTTTCCCATTTCCAAAGCTGTGAAGTCAAAGCTGACTTGTGCACCTCTGGTTTCCTCAAAGAGGTGTCCAAGCTACTTCTGGAGCTGCCTGGCCCTGGCCCCCATCTTTCCTGGGAGGCTGGATATAGTCATGTGACCATGCTCTGAACTGAGCACAACACATTCAAAGATGGAGTCAATGGATGATCACAATTCCAGCAGGCTATTTTTAGATTGACAAAAAATATGTTTCGGTAATAGCTGCTGAGAGATGCCATTTATAAAGAAAGACAGCTGAAAGGACAAAAATACAAGGCACCCTCTGACTGGAATCTAAATGTTAGTCTCTTTGTGGGCACTGATGCATAAGCAAACAGGAGCAATAATCTGGCCTATCGGCTCTCAGGATCCCTGGCAGGCAGGCAGGCACCCAGATCAGGATTTCCCTTCAGGGCAAAGCTTGCAGGCATTCTATTCATACTCCACAGTGTCAGTGTGGACCTCACAGCCTTGCCACAACTCAGGGTGTGGCCCAGTGACTTCAGTAAGTCTCTACCCAGCCCTCTAGCACAGCTCCATCAGTGGGATGACAGTGCACTCTTGATGCCCCTCTCTCCTTCACTGCCTTTGGAGGTCCCTAGCTGCAGCTTGCTATGATACTCAGTTATTTAGAAGTGAGTGGTGCAATGGTCACTTAATCCCAGCACTTCGGAGGCAGGCATATCTCTTCATTCCTGGCCAACCAGGGCTACTTGAGACCTGGTATTAAACAAACACAGACAAGCAATGCAACAACAACCTACTGTATCTGGATCCAGAAAGGCAATGACCCTAAACAGGCGGTGCTTGCGAGGGTTTTCCACAGTTGGAAATGCACGCCTGGGTCCAATATTCCCCTTTTAAAAGATTTGCTTGACCTTGGACTAAGTTTCACAAGAGTTTCTCAAGCAGTTTTAAAGCTGAGACATCAGTCCTTGGATAATGCTGTGCCTCTAAGCTGCCCTCTTCTGCTGAGGTCCCATGCTCTGGCCACACAAAATTCATCACCCTGAACACAAAGGCTGCCTACTATGGCAGGCAGCATAGACTGACTTCCTGGTGTATGGAAACACAGCTATGCCTCTACAATGCCCTCAGGTCAGGAAAGACTTAAGGAGGAGAGTGATCTACCTGGAGCAAGTCGCTGAGGTCAAGGAGCATGTCTGCAGGCGGAGTTAAGGAGTATTTTCATGGAGACTGCACGGGTTGCACACCCAGATAGCCAGACCTCATCTGTCCAGTCCAAGCTTATCATCTGAGCAGTCCCTGTGTCTCTCCAGGCACTGAGAGAGACCTCTCAGAATCTACTTTAAGGACAGAAAGTTACCAGAAGGAATGGGAAACAGAGTCAGGGAAGTGAGAAAGGGAGAAAGGGAGCTTCAGATGTCTCCGGTACAAGGTCCTTAGGATACTATCTATAGACACTAACTAGCTTCTAAGCCAAACAGAACAGATGCTCTGGACAGTTTCTAATGACTCAGGGCATCTGTAGCTGTGATTCATTAGTCCATCCCCACTGGACTGGTCCCTCACTGCTCCAGCAACCACCTTTGCCTACAACTGAGTTTTTCTAAATGTGGAACACCTCAGACAACTGACACATCAAGAGAATATCCATATGGCATGGCACTGCCAACATGCTGCCCCAAAGTATCGGCCTTGAAGATTGAGCCTCCTCCCACCAGATCCAGAGATGCCAACTACCTGCTTCTACCTGCTCCATCCCAGTCTGTGCCTTGCCACTGTGTGCGGCAATACTAAGTCAGTTTTCACTCAGATCCCACTTCTGAGACTTGTCCCTCCTCCCCTAACTACTCAAGAGAGGCACAGAACTTACGTGGAAGCTCCAGGTGCCCACTCTGTGCTCACAGGACAGCAGTGCAGCTGAGGGTAGGAAAGCTACTATGTATAGCTAGGTATCATGGCTCTTCTACTCCCAAGGGCCTCAGGTGCTCTGTGGAGCAAAGACAGGAGTGTAGCAGCCCAGTGCTTACACACCTAACCAGAGTATAGAGTTTGAAATTCAATAATCTCTCAACAACCAGGCTTGAGGTATCAAGTTGCCCAAAGAAAAAGTAGCCACTTCAAGTGAGTCTACCCAATGCTCACAGGATCCCTTAAGGCAATGGCCAACCTGTACTGCCCCAATGCTAAAGCTGCATGCCACAAGGCTGGTAACAGGAGTACTGCCAAAGAGCCAAGTAGCTTTGTGATCTAAAAGTACCATGAAGCAAGCAGCTAAGCATTCTAGAGATCTTAAAGACACTGATGCCCTGTGCCAAGGCTAGCTGCCCAACTAGCCTTGCCTGCCTCAGGCAGGGAAAAAAAAATCACTTAATATCTTTTCCATTTCCTGACAAACACTCAAAAAAAAAAAAAACCCCAAACAAACAAAAACAAAAAACCCACAAAACAACAACAACAACAACAAATCAGGTGTGAAAGTTAAGGAGGGTGTGGGGACAGAACCAAACCGAAGAGAGCAAACTGCTGGGTTTGACACTCATACACAACTAGGATGCGATGAGGAATTACACCAAAGAGAAGGAACTACACAAAGAGGATTTGCACACACAAACTCTGGCACACACGTGCATGGTCATGCTCACAAGCACACAAAAGCAGTAAACAACAATTAAAATTGTCATTACTAATCTCGGGAGAATAGGAGGTACTTATACGTGGATAGATAAAACTCGCTTTAACTTTGAAAACCATTCTGAAAACAGCATCTGAGGGCAGTTAAAATAAAAGCCACAGTAACCTTTCTTTTACTATACAGTTAAATGCTCAGCCAAAAATATATTCATTAAGCATTAGTGATTTTTGGTTTTTTTTTTTGTTGTTGTTGGGTTTTTTTTTTTTTTTTTTTTTTTTGAGACAGGGTTTCTCTGTGTAGCCCTGGCTGGCCTTGAACTCAGAAATCCGCCTGCCTCTGCCTCCCAAGTGCTGGGATTAAAGGCGTGTGCCACCATGCCTGGCTCCATAATTTTTTTTTTTTTAATGTATGTGAGTGCTCTGTTGCTTTCTTCAAACACACTAGAAGAGGGCATCAGATCCCATTCCCTCTGAGTGTGAGCCACCATATGGTTGATAGAAATTGAACTCAGTCAGTGCTCTTAACCACTGAGCCATCTCTCCAGCCCTTTAGTGATCTTTTAAAATAAACCCTTATGGGAGGGAGGGCTGGAAAGAAAGCTTAGCAGTTAAACGCACCTGCTGTTATTGCAGAGGGTCTGAGTTCTATTCCTAGCATCTACATGGTAGCTAACAACTGTCTGTAACTCTGTAACTTCTATTCCAGGGAATTTGATACCCTCTTCTGGCCTCTACTGGACTTGCACACGCAGATAACACACATACACATAAATACTTTTTTTGAGAAGTATCTCCCTATATAACCCTGGCTGTCCTGGAACTCACTATGAAGACAAGGCTAAACTCAAACTCACATATCTACCTACTTCTGCCACCAACTTAAATTAAATCCTCAAAAAAGAAATCTTTTAGCCGGGTGGTGGTGGCGCACGCCTTTAATCCCAGCACTCGGGAGGCAGAGGCAGGTGGATTTCTGAGTTCGACACCAGCCTGGTCTACAAAGTGAGTTCCAGGACAGAGACTCAGAAAGTCTCAGTCCCCCTAGGGGTCAGGGATTAGAGGTGCAGGCTGGCAAGCTGAAGAGGGCAGGCAAGGTTCCTGAATGAAAGGCCCCAGCATAACCTGCTTTCTGGGTCACAGTAGACACAATTTTGAGGAGATGAGTAAGATGGCAAAAATGAGTTTGAGTATATAATAAGCGCTGTTCCTTCTCCATGAGGACATCTTGTGATTGGTCCCACACCCAGGATTCCACTTTTGCTAGTGGGTTAATAGAATGACAAGGGAATCCCAAAGGGACCTCAGCACCATGACCTTCTAGCACAGGACTCTCCCAAGTACCACCTAAGGTACTCAGGTAAGGGCTGGGATGGGGGAATGCCAGGCATCCCACAGGTAGCATGGATGAGACAGGAGGAGGTAATGCCTACCAAAACAGATGCCTGTCATAACTGCATCGCCACACAGGAAAACAACATCAGGACCACAACAGGCCAACTGAGGGGCAACATCAGAGCTCAAGCACCACCCACACTACGTGCTAGGACGTAAGGGAGGAGATGACAGCAGGAACCACTTCCTAGGAAGTGAGGAGATGACAGCAGGAACCACTTCCTAGGAAGTGAGGAGATGACATCAGGAACCACTTCCTAGGAAGTGAGGAGATGACAGCAGGAACCACTTCCTAGGAAGTAAGGGAGGAGATGACAGCAGGAACCACTTCCTAGGAAGTAAGGGAGGAGATGACAGCAGGAACCACTTCCTAGGAAGTAAGGGAGGAGATGACAGCAGGAACCACTTCCTAGGAAGTGAGGAGATGACAGCAGGAACCACGTCCTAGGAGTGAGGGAGGAGATGACAGCAGGAGAAGGAAGTTAAAGAACGCTGGGCCCGGAGAGAGAGCTCAGTATGTAAAGTGAGCTCTACACAAGCATAAAGACCCAAGTTCAGAACCCCAGTACTTACATAAAAGCTGGGTGTGGAAGTGAACATCTGTAACCCCAGCACTAGAGGGCATGAGTGGAGATAGCACATCCTGGGGGCTTGCTGGACAGCTCATCTAGACAAAATGACAAACTTCAGTGAAATACCCTGACTCAAAAATGAAGTGCAGAGAGGCCAGGGAGATAACTCAGTGGCTAAAGGTGCTTGCCACAAACCTGACAACCTGAATTTGATCTCTGGGACTTACACAGTACAAGAGGAGAACTGACTCTCAGAAGTGGTCCTTTGGTTTGGTTTGGTTTGGTTTGGTTTTTTTGAGACAGGGTTTCTCTGTGAAGCCCTGGCTATCCTAGAACTCACTCTGTAACCCAGGCTGGCCTCAAACTCAGAAATCTGCCTGCCTCTGCCTCCCAAGTGCTGGGATTAAAGGCATGCACCACCACTGGCCAACATAAGTGGTCCTCTTAACCTGACATGTAGCTATACATGTACCATGTGTGTGCCACATACCCCCAATCAAAAATAAAAGGACTATGTTGAATATAATCTAGAAACTATCTCAGGCCAAAATGTGAGTAGATAGATAAGAAGGAAGCAAAGATTACCTAACACACAGGTAGGACAGGCAGAGGAAACAGGTAGAAACCAAGTGACCTAACACAGGTTCAAGGTGGGAAGTGGTCAGAGGGAGGGACCTACTGGAGTGGAGAGAAGACACCTCATGTTGACAGTTAGACAGAAGCGCACCAAGGCCCCTGGGGTGAGGAGAGAACAGCTATAAGCAGTGTGCATATGACAGGAACAGATGGCTGTGGACCAGAGGGAGCTAGGAGATACTGAAGGATGAAGGATGGAATCCCTGATGTATGTGCATGCCTGCAGAGCTTAGTGCTGGTCCTGGGAAGTGCACAGGAGAACCAGACCTGAAATCTCAAGAAACAAAACTGCAAAGGGAAGAAACAACGCCAGAAGCCATGAGCTCTTCCTCTTCTGCCAAAAGTGGCTGGGACTTAGAAGTCTAGCCTGACTACCTACTAAAAATGGCCCTATAGACTCACAGGGAGTGGTATTATTAGAGGTATGGCCTTGTTGGAGGAAGTTTGTCATCAGGGGAAGTTTCAAAAGCTCAAAGCAGACCCAGTGTCACTCTTTCTTCCTGGTGACTACTGGTCCAGAGGTAGAGCTCTCAGCTCCCTCTCCAGCACCGTGCCTGCCTGGATGCTGCCATGCTCCCTCTCATGAGGATAATGGATCAAACCTCTGAACCATAACCCAGCCCCAGTTAAATGTTGCCCTTTATAAGAGCTGCCATGGTCATGGTATCTCTTCTCTTCAGTAGAAACCCCAACTAAAACAGAAGCTTGGAGAAGGAACGCTGCATCAGCAGGGATGGGACATCCAGTAAGGGACCTGTTAGCATAGCAATACCAATTCCTACAACTCCTCCGTCAACATTTGAGTAATCACCCAACAAAGGATATGAGGTGTGCCTTCAGTTCGGCAAACCAAGTAGAGGCAGGCAGCAATCACATGGGCCATTTTCCGTCCTCGGGTAAGATGCTTGCTTACAGCCATCTTGAAGAAATTGAATGCTGTGTCCAGGCAGTGCTGGTTTAGCTGCAGCTGGCTCCCCAGGTGGTGGATGTGGCGCCGCCCTGTGGCAAAATACAGAATGACCTTTGGTCACAACTTTTAATTTAAAATTAAGTATCACAGGTTATCTTACAAATTTAAGATTTGAGCTAAGCCTGTTAGTGCAGGCATATAATTTCACTTCCTTTGGAGACTGAGGCAGGAGGACCACTATGTCAAGCCTAGCCTGGGCCAGGCATAATGATGCATACCTTTAATCCTAACAGAGGCAAGCTGATCTCTGTGAGTTCAAGGCAGCTTGGTCTGCAAATGAGTTCTAGGATGACCAGCGTTACTTAGAGACCCCGTTTCAAACGAAAAAACCCTGAGCTACAGAATGAGTTTAAAGCCAGCCTGGAAAATTTGATGAAATTTAAAAGTCAAACTAGGGACTGGAGAGATGGCTCAGAGTTTAAGAGCACTGGCTATTCTTCTTCTATTCAACTTGGATTCGATTTCCAGCACCCACATGCTACACAGACATACACAGAAGCAGAATATCTGTACACATAAAGTCAGAATTTTTTTCGTAAAATCACGTTTGGAAATGGGGCTCAGTGGTAGAGGACTTGGGACTGGCTTAGAACACACAGTGATAGGTTTAGGACTCAGTAATCCAAAGTAAGACAGACAGACAGACACTGATAGATTATCTTTGCCCTAAAGTTTTTAATTTAGCCTTTATATTCTAATTAATTTTCATTATGAATGTCAAAATATTAGTTTCCTGATTTCTCATATGCCATAAAACCCTATTCCTGATACACTATATCTTGGCTTAGAACAATACACAGTGGCTGTTATCTCTTCTGGAGATTCTGAGGCCTGGAGTGTCTGGCAGGAAGGGGTCTCCCACAGCACAAGACTCATACTTTCCAAAAAGGTCTCTCTACCTAGTTCAGTCCTGGACAACCCCTAGCCAGGCTTCCCTCCAAGAGCCAGCCTCTTGGCTGGACAACTGGACAGCCTAATGAGCTGCTCCCTGCACACCTGCAGAAGAAGAGCGATGGGAAAGGCAGGCACGACTGCAGAAGCACCTGCTGCCAGGAGGTCTGGACAGTCACCATGCTGCAGACAGGACACTCAAGGTCTCTGTCTACAAGTGCAAATACAGAGCAGCCACACCAAAGTCCAGCAGTGTAGGTCTAAGAGAGAGCTGCTGATACCAACTGTAAGTGCAGACCAATGGGTGGGTGCCAGGGATTAAGAGAGCTCCACCAGACACAAGATATACCCTAAGATATGCAGAGGACATGTAGATGGTAAGACCTGTCACCAGACGTGTCTCGTCCTACTAGCATCTTCAGGGCCTCAATGCACTCTTCTGACAGTGTAGGCAACCTCCATCTCACCCATAAAATGTTAAATACTGGTTTCTCTGATTTGTTGATAAGAACTGAAGGCTAGCACACTACTCATAGCCAACAGTAACAATAACACATTTCAGGGCATGGCTAATATGCCTGACCAAATGCACAAAAATCAGCTCCTTTTTCTTACCAGCACACAGTAGCAACACACCAGAGGCAAAATAAAAAACAAAACAAAAAAAAAAACAAAAAACAAAAAACAAAAAACCCACCAATAATCAGCAGACAGCAGACTACACTGAACTGGAGCCTGAGACTCAGGAGCTGTGTAGTGTTTGCAAGATTCCACAGTTAAGGTAAGATAGCCCTTCTCTAGGGCCCCTGCTCAAGGCTAGACCAATTCTAAAGCCCCACACCTCCAGGCTAGGGCTTGCCAGCATCCCACAAACAGAATCCATACGCTCACTGTAATAGATACTAAGCAGCATACGACACACTTAATGACATCACTCCTAAGAGCAAAACACTGATCCTTCCACACGGAGGTCAGCAATGAGCAAGCCTACCCGGTCTCAGCAACTCTGAGGAGCCTAGCAACAAACAACCAAAAATGCAGCATAGCTTTGAGAATAAGTGAGAACAACAGTGGAAAGCAAGGACCAGTGACATCTGCTCACAGCATGTGTGGTAGCTACAATAAGAAACTCAAGACAAGGGGGTTGGTGAGATGGCTCAGTGGGTAAGAGCACCCGACTGCTCTTCCAAAGGTCCGGAGTTCAAATCCCAGCAACTACATGGTGGCTCATAACCATCCGTAACGAGATCTGATGCCCTCTTCTGGAGTGTCTGAAGACAGCTACAGTGTACTTTCATATAATAAATAAATAAATCTTAAAAAAAAAAAAAAAAAAAAAAAAACTCAAATCAAGCCGGCAGTGGTGGCTCACACCTTTAATCCTACCTAGCACTTGGGAGGCAGAGGCAGGCTGATTTCTGAGTTCAAGGCCAGCCTGGTCTACAAAGTGAGTTCCAGAACAGCCAAGATACACAGAGAAACCCTGTCTCGAAAAACTGAAAAAAAAAAAAAAAAGAAAAAAGAAAAGAAAAGAAACTCAAGACAAGTTCACAATTTTAGCTCACCATATCAAGTTCCTATAATTTGATCTATAGATCCAATGTAATCCCAACTAGAATATGGGCAGGTTTCCTTTAGTAAAGTTAACAAAATAACTCCAAAATGAAACTCTAAAGAATCAAATCAATGAGAAAATAACCCCAGAAGACCCAGTCCCATTCAAGTAACCATACTCTCACAACGCTCTACAGATGAAGACAAGCCCTCAAAATCCCAGCTGATTTCCTGGCAGAAATCGGATACAGACAGACTAACTTCCTAGTGAAACTATGGGACATGGTGATGTAGGCCTTGTAAGCCCAGCACTGCGAGAGTCAAACAGGATCATGAGCTTCAGGCTAGCCTGGGCTATCACAGCAAGACTGTCTCAAAAAGCAGAAGGGAGAGAGGAAGGAGGTAGGAAGAAGGGGGGAGGGAGGAAGGGAGGGAGAGGAGAGGGAGGAAGCAAGCAACACAGATCAAGAAACTTAGAATAATCAGCACAGCACTGAGAAAGAACTCTAAGGTGGCTGGAGAGATGGCTCAGCGGTTAAGAGCACTGACTGCTCTTCCAGAGGTCATGAATTCAATTCCCAGCAACCACATGGTGACTCACAATCATCTGTAATGAGATCTGACGACCTCTTCTGGCGTGTCTGAAGACAGCTACAGTGCACTTATATATATTAATAACTAAATCTTTTTTTTAAAAAAAAAAAAGAAAGAATTCTAAGAAACATAAACACTTCCCAATTTCAAACTTACCACAAGGCTAGGAGCCAAACAAAAGCATGACATATATAGTCCAGCAGAACAGAACAGAGGGTCTGGAAATGATTCTCAGCAAGGGAGGGTGCCAACTGGGAAAATATAATCTTTTCACTCAAACACTGAAAATGCACATAAGATGGAAGCTGGACCCAGTCTCTTATCACTTGTTCTAACTCACAAGGACCAACCCCAAAAACATAACAGGAAACTCAGATGGTCAACCCCAGAGAACAGAAGATATAAGCATCAGTTTGGAGAGCAGGGTGTGGGGTGGGGGTGATAGGTGCATGCATGCACACCCATGATCACACTTGTGGAGGGCAGAGTTAGACACTGGTGGGTCCTCTAGTGATCTGCACTTTATCTTTCTGAGAGAGTCTCTCACTAAACCTGGAGCTTCCCGTTTTTGTCAGAGTGGCTATGCACTGAGGCCCTAGAATCTACCTATCTCTGCCTCCCCAGAGCCAGCGTTACAACAGGCTCACATCCCCATGCTTAGCCTTTTACAGGCTCAACTGGAGACCTTAACTCAGCCTTACTCTACCCACCAAGCTGTCCCCTGAGCATCAAGTGAGTGACCAGTGAGGCACCAGGGAAGCAGGCACTGTCTGAATGAAGAAAGTGTGCCTCCAAAACCACCACGGAGCCGGAGCCTGGCTCAGCTGCTTACTGCTCTTGCAGAGGACCTAAGTCCAGTTCCCAGTCTTACAACCAGCTCACAACCATCTGTATCTCCAGTTCTAATCCTCTTCTAATTAATGTTCCTGAGCACTAGGCACACGTGTGGTACACATACATAAAACACCCATATACTTTTTTTTTTTTTGGTTTTTCAAGACAGGGTTTCTCTGTGTAGCCCTGGCTATCCTGGACCCATATACATTTTAGAATAAATCTTTTTCTATTTTATAACACCAAGTAATGAGAAAAAGAAAAGCAGTTAAAAGACAGCTCATGGAACAGGAAAATTTTTTCTATAACACATATCCGGTGTAAAAAAAATCACAGAGGGTGTGAAGACAGCTCAGTGGGTAAAGACACTTTCAGCCAAGGTGAATGACAGGACTTCAATGCCCAGAGCTCACACGGAGGAAGGAGAGAACCCTCTCCTGCAAGGTGCTCATGAATGCGCCACGGTAAGCACATGTACATGTGTATAGCTATTTACTTTCAAAAACTTACAGCTAAAATGAGGTGTACTGGTGTACGCCCTTAATCTCAGAACTCGGGAAGCAGAGACAGGCAGATCCCTGTTGAGTTCAGGGCCAGCCTGGACTACAGAGAGAGTTTCAGGACAGCCAAAGCTGCATGGAGACCCTGTCTAAAACAACAACAAAAATCTTGTAGCATTCACTAAAGGCAAATACCCTAATTAACAACAAGCAAAGGCTCAGGACAGATACCTCTCTGCTCTGATGCTTTTATAACACAATGAAATGTCACTTTTGCATGTCAAACCATTACACATTTGCTGGCTCTATGCCAATTTCCAAGAGACCAGGAACAAACAGCTATAGGCTGGCACCATCTCAGGCCCTTCACTAAGGGGCCCTACCAAGATCTGCAGAATGCCTGAAAGAAGGGGCACATCCAGGAACCATCCCTCCCAGAGTCCTGCTGGCCCTGGGTTGTAAGGGTGGCAAAAAGTAGCAGGTCACAAGGTAAGACACAGGCAGGGCTGTGGGCTTTGCAAAGTAGAAGCAGCAAGTGAGGTCTGCTCTTACCCGACCCCAGCATCCTGTCCCACCTCCTCCCTCTCCTGTCCCACCCGTGGTCAGCAAGGATGAAGTAGGGAATACCATTCTGCAGGGTCTGTGCTCTTGATTCCTTTCCCAAGTTCACGTGAAAGCCACCTCCTAGGGTTGGGGTTTTCCCAGCACCTGGAAAGATAAAAAAGACAGGTTAGCCAGAGTCTGGGGAGAAGCCCCACAGGCCCTTCCACCAACTGTGAGCAAAGCAGGACCCAGCAGGAAGAGCAGCAGCTAACTTTGCTCTGCCTAGCCAGATGTGGCCTTGACCAGAGGTATCCTAAATATTTAAAAATAAAACAATAGGGGTTAATGAAGTGAGTATCTAGTCCTCTTGTCTCCATGCCTGAGTTAATGAAGTGAGTATCTAGTCCTCCTGTCTCCATGCCTGATGACTAGGACCTACACAAAAGGGGAGGACTGACTCGACAACTGTCTCCCCCACACATGCACCACAACCCCCCACCCCACCCCACCCCTCAAATAAATGTAATAATAATTAAAAAAAAAACAGAAAAAAATATCCTACTCCTCTAAATGAAGTGGATCTGTGCTTTTGGGCTTTTAGTACAAGTCAATCATAGGATTGGAGCGATGGGTCAACAGTTAAGAGAAGGTACTGTTCTTTTTTTTGTTGTTTTGTTTTGTTTTTTGTTTTTTCGAGACAGGGTTTCTCTGTGTAGCCCTGGCTGTCCTGGAACTCACTCTGTAGACCAGGCTGGCCTCGAACTCAGAAATCTGCCTGCTTCTGCCTCCCGAGTGCTAGGATTAAAGGCATGTGCCACCATGCCCGGCAAGAAGGTACTGTTCTTAAAGAGGATGCAAAATTGGTTCTGGGTCAGACAGTTCTCAAGCACCTGTGAGTCCAGTTCCAAGGGCAGCTGACACCTCCAGCCACTGTGGGCACGGGCACTAATGTGAGTCCAGCTCCAAGGGCAGCTGACAGCTCCGGCCACCGTGGGCATGGGCACTAATGTGCCCACACAGAGATGCATACAGATAATTTAGAATAATAAAGATAAGATCTTAAAAAGAAAACATAAAAATTTCACTACATTTAAAACCATGGTGGTGCAGGTCTGTAATTAGGTGTAATTAGGGTATCAGAGGTGCAGGCCAATGTGAGACACAGGGCAAGACCTTGCCTCACTCTGTTATCCCTACCCCTACCGCTAACCCCCACAAAAAAGAAAAACTCCTCTTCAGTTGGAAGCTTACTGCAACCTTTGCACTCCTCAGCTCCAGGTCCACACAGCCCACTGCAAAGTCACCAACCACTGCCACTTCCCGTGCTGGGAGCCCCACACTTCTGCTTGGGTAGCTCCACCTGCACTGCCCCTGCCACCCCTCCACATCTGAGCAGCAGGAGGAAACATGGTGCTTACTCAGCAAACGTCACACCAGGATGAGGTGCCAGCTGACTCAGGCTCCCCTCGGGTGTGAAGGAAGAAAAGCCAAGCATGACCTCTACATGGAACTGCCAACCTCAAATTCACCTAGACCTTCACATTTCAGATGTGTTCTGCCTGTAAAGACACCAGGTATTGGGCTGGAGAGATGGCTCAGCGGCTAAGAGCACTGACTGCTCTTCCAGAGGTCCTGAGTTCAATTCCCAGCAACCACATGATGGATCATAACCATCTGTATTGGGGTCTGGTGCCCTCTTCTGGTGTGTCCAAAGAGAGCAGTGGTGGTGTTCTCATATGCATAAAATAGATAAGACACCAGGAATTTTGTTTTCCTTCATTCCTTCCAGATCAGGTTTCACTATGGAGCACCAGCTGACTTACAACTTTGCCTTCCAAGTGCTGGGATTACAGATGTATACCACTAGGCCCAACAGACATTTGTTTTTTTTTTTACAAGTTTCTATAACAAAAAAATACAAGCTAGAGGTGTAGCACAGATGGGCTTTTAAGAGTCCATCAAGGACAATGGAGAAGGATTATACAACCACAGGCCACTCGGGGAAGAGCCTCTGAAAGGGCTCAGAGAGATGAGCCCAAGACAACATGGGAAGAAACAGACAAAGCCACCTTCACATGCTGGATCTGACTGAGGGAGAGGGCCAAGAGACCTCAGAGCCCAGAAAGGCCTCCCCAGAGCACTGTCCTTCATTTTCTCAGAGTACCCAGAGCAGACAGTTTTATAACTGCTGGTTTGATAGAGAAGGCAAGAGATTCTAAGGCCAGCCTGGGCTAGATAGACAGTAAGGCCCATCCTTAAAAAGCATTCTACAGCAGCTGAGATGGCTTAACACTAAAGAAACCTGCTATGAAGCCTGACCACCTGAGTTTGAGCCCCAAGGACCTGCAAGGTGGAAGGAGAGAACCAGCTTCCAAGAGCTGTCCCCTGAATTCTATACGTGCAGAGTGGCATGTACATACACATACAAATAAACATAATAAAAATGTAAGTTCTGAAAAACTGAAGAACAGAACTCAAGTGAGCTTCAGCCAAGATAGAAGTAACTGAGATGGAGACAATTCCAGGTCTTTCCTGCATGGATAGAAGCTATGGGTTCACCTGTGGGTGAAAGATCCTGACAGAGAGAGAAAAATTATTTAAGCCCCTAGACCTGTGTCCAAAATAGACCTCACTAATGGTAGGGAGTAGAACTTGCCCCATTGTTCCAGGAACCGTTCCTTAAACCCGTTATGCAAACTTGCCAGCTTGCCAAATGCTATAGCCCAATGCCAAGTGTTTGCGGTTTCTACCTTTATAACCCCTTACCCCTTGAGCTCGTGGTCGACTCCTCTACCCCTGCATGGGATACGAGTCGTCCCTAGTGCACTGGTCTTTCCCGAATAAACCTCTTGCAGTTTGCATCAAGACCGTTTCTCGTAAGTGATTTGGGGTGTCGCCTCTCCTGAGTCAGAACATGGGAGAATCCTCACATTGTGGGTCTTTCATGAGCAGTTCCAGGAGCTAACAAAGCAGTTGGAGACAGACCCTAACCCTAATGAGGAAGCTCTGGAGGCCTTGGCTGAGGCACTGAAACTGACGAAAGGAGACATTGGGGCTTGGTTCCTTTCTTGAAGGCATGAGATGGAGCTCCGGCAGCTGTCCGAGGCCCACACATCTGAGCTGGAGTCAGGGACCATAGCTCTGGGTCTCACCTTGTTGGAAGCTATGGGTCAGACTTTGGCCTAAGACTTAGTTAATGTGCCCCTGGCATAAGGAATGGGAAAGGTACTCCATACCACGCAGAACCCCGAGCCCTCCTCCCAAAATGACCCTGGACTCCCCTAAGCTCTGGAAGTCTTGATCACACTCTCTTCTGGGTACCAACGCAGGGATGGCATGTCACAGGATTTCTAACTCCCTAGAGTGGGCTCTTTTTTGTTAACTTTTTTCTTCAACTTCCTTTTGGAATATGGGGTGGCTGTGATTTCTGTCTATTGAAGGCACATTAATAAAGCTGCATTCATAGAAAAAAATTAAGTTCTGATCAAGTGGTACACGAGGCCCTGGGTTCCACCACCAACACCATAAGCAATTCTGATTATTGGAACCTCAGGGAGGTTCCCAGCCTTCAGATGAGGTTTGCTGCTCCAGGATTGGAGAAAATGAACCCTAAGAAGGCAGGTGCCACAAGGTGCCTGGTGTTTGCTCTCTCTCTGCAATCCTAAGCGCAGTTCCAAGCTTTGACAAGCATGCAGAGGCCCAGGGGTCATCACCCACAGACAAAGGGAGGCCTCAGAGAGCCATGGCTCATGCTGCAGAGTGTGCATCATGGGGAACAGTGCTTTGCTCCAGACTCTCATGGTGTCGCTCAAATCCCAACTTCTCCAGCTACCCACTGCCTTGCATTTGGCATCTAAGCCTGAGGTCCTGATGCCTACTACTTCCCTTGGCACAAGCTACTTGAAAAGACCTCTAAACCCTGATTACAGGTACAACATTTTCCAGAGTCAGGGGCTCTGCTGCAGGACCCCATCACTCACTTTAGTGTACGAGGCACACATTCTACTGTTCAGTGTCCAGCTTAGGTTGCTGTAAGCAGAGACACCTAGGAAAAGACAGCCACTAACGAGAAAAGGGGCTTACAACGAAGCTGGAGGAAGGCAAGAAGACCGAGGAGGGTCTAGTCCATGTGGGCATGCTGATTTCAGGGGAGGGCAGGCAGGTAGCCACCTGAAAGATGGCTGTTCAAAGCAACTGACACCTCCCTCCTGTACTTCCTACCAAGGCTAAGAATTCATGGCCTCACAGTGCATTCCCCAGGGCACCCAGGGCTGGTTGCTGGAGTGCTTCTCTCTGGAGAGAGATCTTGATGCCACCTCAGAGCCCATCTGTGCTTCTGCTCAATGCCTCTGAGCATGATTTCCCAGGATGCATGGGGAAGCCTCCCTCCACCATGGCTCCACACTGTTCTCCCTGATGTCACGAGGGCACAGTGAGCATAACACACTGTCCCCAAGCAGTGAATGCACTATGAAAATGCTTCCCATGGAAAGCCCTAGACATCTGCTCCAGCAACGGCCTGTTCCTACTGCTCTTATCACTCCAACAGGCATCAACATCTTGGCAACTCTTTAGGAGGCTGTAACAATGTGTGGTACAACACTGTCATAGAAGTCCTGCAAACACCTACAAAGAATAAGAACTTATGTGACATGTGAAACATAATGGAAATGTACAAGGGAAAAGTCAACCCAAAGCCATTTTTTTGGAAATATTCACAAAACTGGTGAACCAGCCAGAAAGGCAAAAATACAATACCCCAATATCCAAAAGGAAATGGAGGGGCTTTGCTACAGTCCCTTGCAGACATAAAGAACATGGGCTAGGTAGGGAGAAAGCTCAGTTGCACACTACTTGCTTAACTCCATGAATTCCACAACTAGATGACCCATTCCAAGAACAAGCCAGAGACTATCTGAAATGTAACTACAGCTACTACTATGACAGAAGCTGAAAAAGAAACCTTAATATTGGAAAAAAAAAAAAAGTTAAAAAAGCCGGGCTGTGGTGGCGCACGCCTTTAGTCCCAGCACTCGGGAGGCAGAGGCAGGTGGATTTCTGAGTTCCAGGACAGCCAGAGCTACACAGAGAAACCTTAATATTTAAGTAAGAACAGATGCAAGAAGTGGTAGGCACACGCCTACAATCTCGGCTGTGTAGAGACTGAAGCTGGAGCATCATGAGTTCGAGGCCAGCTTAAGTTACATAGTGAAACTAGGAAAGAGAAAGAGCGCAGAGGGCATTGTTTGTATATAGTCCCTTCCAGAAAGTAAGGGGGGGTGGGGAGGCAGGGACACAGCTCACTTGTTTCAGGAGTACATTCATTACCTTGACATCTAAGGCTGATAGATGTTAAACTACAGGCCAATACCCCAGGACAATGCCTCAGGTGAGCTTGCTTTTGGAACTCACAGCAGATTCAACAATCTGCTGCACGGGCTGGGGAGACAGTCCTGTCGGTCAGTGGAGTAAATGCTTGCTGTGCAGATCCCCAGGATGCACATAAAAGCAGGTCAGGAGTGTTAGCCACTTATAACCCCAGCAGTTGGGAGGCTGAGAGTGGTAATCCCTTGGCCAACCTGGTTAGCTAGAGTAGCCGGAATCAGGAGCCCCAAGTTCAGCAAGAGACCCTGACTCAGTAAAGTGGAGAACTATCAAGGAGGGTTCCTGATGCCAACTTTGGGCCTCCTTACTCATGTGCCCACACATACATGTATGCCTGTGCACACACACACACACACACCACACACACAGCCTCAGCCGCACAGGGCATGGTGTGCATGCTTGTAATCCCAGTACTTAGGAAACTGAGGCAGGGGAGGCTGCTAAAAGTTCAAGGCCAACCAGTCTACACAGGAACATCTTGTCTCAAAAAAAAACCCAAAAAGTTGGGTCTGGTAGTACAGGTTCATAACTGCAACTACTTAAGAGGCTGAGTCAGGAGGACTGCAAGCTCAATGCTTGCCTGGGTTACTGATTAAGTTCAAAGCCAGCCTGGACAACTTGTCAAAACCCTAACTCAAAGTAAACCATAAAAAGCTAGGAACATAGAGAGCTCAGTGGCACTGCACTTGCTTAGTATGAGCAAGACCTGGGCTCCAGCTCCATACACACAATACATATAAATATGCAAATACAGTTACATACAGTCCAAGGGAAAGAGATTACAAATACACTAGTCCATAGAGGAAGGCAAAAGCTGGATGGCTCACAATTCTGATCGCAAAACATTAAATGTAAACAAAAGGTCAGGCTGAATGCACTACAGAACCCGGAGCAGACTCACACAGGGGGGCAGACAATGACCTCTGCGGAAGGAACAATGGTAACTCCATGTAAAAAAAAAAAAAGGAATCCTTTCAGCAAACTATGTGTGGAAAATGGTACCTCCGCAGACAAGAAAGGAGCCTCAGCCCGCACATCCCACTTTCCACAAGGCTTAACTCAAAAAATGTGGACTAGGCTTCCACTGACATAGGGATTTGGGAACTGTTTAGTGTGCCAGAGTCCCTGGGCTAGATCCCCAGTCTACAGAAAATAAAAACAAAACTGCGTAAAAGTGTAAACAATAACTTTTAGAAGACAAACGCGGTGACTCAAAGACATCTTAGATTCGTGACAAAGGAAACTCTCAAGAAAGAAAAGGCGACAAATTGGAATGCTTCAAAATGTAAAACCTTTGGTCAAAATAGTAACATTTGCCTCAAGAATCAGATATACAAAGAAAGACTTGGAAGTATAACTCACCTAGAGACTCGACATTCAACGGTTAGGAAACAAACCCTTATTTTAAAAAGATAAGGACTCAGGCGACTGGGCAGAGAATTGAGGCTGGGCACATCTTCTTCATAGCCCTTAGGGCAATGACACCTGTTAGAGTGGCCAACCGGATAAACGGAACCTGCGAGCCTGAAAGCCGTGCCTGTCAGATTTCGGGACCCAGCCCGACGACCTCCGTTGGACCGGACCGCGACGCTTGGACCGGGCAGATCGCGGAGTTTACATCGGCGTACGGGACTCGGAGGGGACCTGGCTGCAGATTCCCGGCCCGGCCCTGCCTCAGTTTCCCTGTCCGACTGCCCACGGTCTGTCACAGGACGACCTACTTCAGTTTCCCCGCCAGCCTCGACTCCTCCCTCGGACCTCGCACACGCAGCCCTGCCCGGCCCCCTCGCCCGAGCTGCAGAACTCACCGTCCAGCGACACGAACTGGCCGACCGCCGACGAGCCGCCGCCGCTGTTCTCCACGAACTGCACCTCGGACACGATGATGTTGTCCTCGAGCACCGAGCCGCAGCCCGTGCACACCGCATCGCCGCGCGCCGCATCCAACTCGATGTCCGTGCCGCCGCAGCCGCGGCAGACGCGGCCCGTCATGGTGGAGCCGCGGGGCCCCACCGGCCCCCCAGCCGCTCAGCAGTCCGCTCTCCGCCCGCGGCCCTCAGCCCGCAAGGCCCGTCGCGCCGCCTCCGTCTGCGCCGCACTCTCGCGAGGCCGCCGGCGCCACGCCTGCCGATTCGTCGCGGCAGATTCGCCCAGCGCGTGCGGGCCGCGCTGCCTGCAACGGCCGCGCCCGCGGGACCGATAAAGGAACTCAAGAATCGTTGGGACGCTGGGACCGAACCGCCGACCTTCCGGGCGGCCGGAAGCAAAGCTCCAAACCTGGAACCCGGAGGCCTCGCGGGCCAAAAGCCAACAACGGGGCGGGACTGGAGGGCGGGCGAGAAGGGCGGGGCGGGGCGGGGCGGGGCGAGGAGCGCAGCCCGGGACCCGACTCGGGCCGTGGGAGGAGCCTAGGAGGAAATGCGGGCTGAGGGAGGAGCCTGGGACAGGGGCGAGGCTTAAAGTGACGGGGCCCGGAGTAGGCCGGTGGGTGGAGCTGGGACGAGTATGGGAGGAGCCTGTAGATGGCGCCGAGGCCACGAAGCTTTCGGTATGCGGAGCCGAAGGAGAGCCGATTGTCTGAGAGAGGAAATCTGGAAACAAAGTAGTGGGATGGGTTTGTGGGCGGTAACTTGTGTGCGGCCAAGGCCCGGCCCGTGGAGCCTGCACTGATTGGCACAATAGGCTTTGGGAGCGTCCTGGGCTGGATGTAGTGGGAGTAACTTGGGGAGTCAGCAAGCCCTAGAGGGCAGGATCAAGGACTGCCGGCGGGGCAGCGTTTAAGAGGGACCTGGAATGTTCTCCCAGACTCTGCTGCAGACACCTCATCCCCCATCCCTCAGTCCCAGGGTGAACAGTCTCTGGGACCACAGTTGGTCACCTCAACGCTGAGTTCTCAGCAGGACTTCCTATTTCCTGGCAGTAACGGGTCTGGGTAGTAGGGTAGTGAGCTCTGGGTAAAGTAGAGCATACACAGAACCCTCTGCATCCGCAGGCGCTGCTCACAATCTCAGCCATACCTGTCAGTCCTTGGGAAGTTTAGCAAATCTTGTGCACTACTACAGGTAAGAAACTCCAAAATTAGACTGCAGGATGCCACAGGAGCTCAAACTAAGAGGGAAGCATTGTAAATATGCAGACTTCTGATCAGCTTGCAAAACCAGCGTTATCAACACAATTTAGAAGAAGAACAAGAACAACAACTTGGAAAAAGCCGATTGTGTTGGTGCACACCTTTAGTCCCAGCACTCCAGAGGTAGGGGCAGGTGAATCTCTGTGAATTAGAGGCCAGCCAGGACTCTGTTTTATACAT
The DNA here is from genome assembly GCF_000001635.26 of Mus musculus. Lineage (NCBI taxonomy): Eukaryota > Metazoa > Chordata > Mammalia > Rodentia > Muridae > Mus > Mus musculus. The sequence continues at coordinate 113,001,675 of NC_000078.6, forward strand.
AGAGTAACCCTGTCACAAACAAACAAACAGAACTTGGGAGGGATCTCCTCAAAACATAGCAAAGGAAGGGTTGGTGAGATTGCTCGTCAAGTAAATGCCAAGCAAATCTGTCTGCCTTGCTTGAGTTCAATCCCAAGAACTCTGGTAAAGGCGGACTGAGAGAATTTACTCCACAAAATTCTCTTTTGACCTCCACACATGTACCCTCTCACCATCATGTGCACAATACATATTAAAGTCAAATGGCAAATGAAGGAATTGAAGGATTTGGAGTGCTGCACAGTTCCTGTGCTCTCGAGTCACCCCAAGGGATCCCAAATCAACATGTCATTGAATGCCTCAAAAGGTCCAGGACAGCCAATGGTATGTCCGGAAAAAAAACAAAAACAAAGCAATACTCCAGAAACCCAGAGTGAAGCACTCACAGGAGCTCCTGGTTCCCTATACAGTTGGTGTCTTTAGGAGATAACCATGGTCAGAGTCCCAAGGTGGAGGACCAGGGTCCTTCAGACCTCCTCACAGATGCCCCTGAGCCTTGTCCCTTCTCAGTGACCCCAATGTACATTGCAGTAAGACAAGTGCTAAGAAGGGAAGAGCAGCAAGTTCTTCAGCCCCTACAGAGGAACCAGGTGGAGCCCTATCTTCTTTGGAGGGCCTGGGGATGCTTCCCTGCCATTCTATCTTGAAAAAGGCTCACCCAATCTGAGTCTTAAAGAGCAAGAATATCTTGCTCTGCAGGGGATAAACATGAAAAGGTGAGCTTATCACTCATGAATGCCATTGTGTAGAGAGAAAACATAGCTCAGAGCTGGGGGTACCCCCAAATGCTTCATCATGGAGAAGTATTAGGCGTACCACAAAGAGAAGAGAGTGCCTGTGTTAAACCCCTTTGCTCTGCACAGATTCTGCTATGGATTCTGCTATACCACTGCTTTACCCAATCCACTCATTAGCCTTGCGTCCTTCCATTCCCAAGTTTGTATGACATAGTCAAGCCCTTGCCACAAAACAGTCCCAGCACACACATTTCCTTGAGTTCAATTCTTTTTCTGTTTCAATAAAACTTGTAGAATATTTGTTTGCTGGGACTACCAGAACAAAGTGCCCCAGACTCAGCGACTTGACTTTGTCTACTCTTGGAGCTGGAGAGATGGCTCAGAGGTTAAGAGCACTGGCTGCTCTTCCAAAAGGTCCTGAGTTCAATTCCCAGCTACAATCATCTATAATGAGATCTGGTGCCCTCTTCTGGCGTGCAGGTATATATGCAGACAGAATACTATATACATGAAAAAGAAATTAAACCTTTTTTTTTTTTTTTTTTTGGTTTTCCTGGACAGGGTTTCTCTGTGTAGCTCTGGCTGTCCTGGAACTCACTCTGTAGACCAGTCTGGCCTCGAACTCAGAAATCTGCCTGCCTCTGCCTCCCAAGTGCTGGGATTAAAGGCATGTGCCACCACTGCCCTGCAAAAATTCTACTTTTGTGATCTAAAGGCTGGAAGTCAAGGTATGAACAAGGTCTTTGCTCCTGAGGCCTTGCCTTCTGCCTCAAAGGGTACTCTGTGTGTGTCTGTCAGTCTGTCTCCTCATCTTCGGTTCTTTTTAAGGACACAGCCATAGGACAGTAGATTAGCACCTTTCCTAATGACCTCCTGCTACCATAATCACCTCTCTAAAGGTCACCTCTTCAAACATGAACAGGGCAGGGGCAGTTCATAGTGAATGCTCAGGTCTTCCAGGAGCCCAGTGAGCCGTAACAAACCAGCTGGAAGTGATGTGCTCGGTGCCTCGGTGGCTCTGTGGCCATCAGTGCACCAGGTGGACCTGTTCCTCAAGCATCCAGCCGGCTTTGGGGCTTAAATATGGCATTAACACTAGGTTGCTGCGGGTGGAGTGATCACCCTGGGTGAATGCACAGGAGTCGCTTCTTGAGGTTTCCAGTGAGAAAGGGAAGCTGCCCCTCAGGTGTCTCCAGTGCATGCCCTGCTACTGCAGTAACCCGTCAGAGTGAGCTGGGAAACATGACATGGGGTGCCTCAGCAGTCCCGGCAACAACATAATTTAAATGAGTTTTCCTACATCCCAAATCCATAGGCGACTTTGTCTGCCTTGTTTTGTGTTCCTTCCATCTTTTTCACTTGATGTCTCTCATTTTCCAAACCTGAACTGTTTTTTGTTTGTTTGTTTGTTTGTTTGTTTTTTGTTTTTTAGCGCTCTCGCCTGTCCCTCCCCAGTTTACCATATCCCTGCCAAATATGTCTTCCCAGTGGCCCTTGCCCACCTGGCACACACACTCCAGGAAAAAAGGAGATGACCTTTCCTGCAGCCTCTTGGCCTGTGGCTGGAGGCTCTTTCAAGCTCCCCGCATTCTTTTTAAAAAGGCTTGGATACTCTTTCACTCCAGAGTCTCTCCCACATTTCTGCTTGCTCCAGGATACAACCTGACACTGAGAGCCCACTCCATCTGGCCTGCGATAATCTGAAAGTCCCCAATTCCTGTTAAATCCCAGGGCTCAGTGTGACCGCATCAAGTAGAGATACTGGCTCAGACCTGTAATCCCAGCAATCGAGAGGATCACGGACTTAAAGCTGCCTCAGCGACATACAGACCTAGGGTCAAACGTATGACCCTATTTCAAGAAGCAGTTAAATTGTTGCTTTCAGAGCAGAAGGATCATTTTCGTTAACAAAATAAAATAACCCTACAGAAAAGCTATCCTTTCACTCACTCTGATGAAACAGGATTGAACACCTGTGTGCTGTCAGGGGTATTGTGTCTTTTATGACTGTCATTGGCTGTTCTCTGTATTAGGACCTTGGTATTTTCCCATATTCTACATATGTGTTTGCATCACTATTTCTACTGTGAGAAACACTAAGGAGCATGGAGCATTATAATTTAAACCCAAAGGTCCCTCGGATTCTTTTGGGGGGGGGCAGACTTGCCTTGAAGTCCCGATATCTTGCCCCTGACTCCCCTGAGTGTTAGAATCAAAGTTGTGTGCCACTCCGTCTGGTCTTCCCTCCTATTCTTAAGCCTAGGTTAAATGTGATCAGTAAGTTAACAGTCATGGTGTCTCATACCTTTAATCTCAGCACTTGGGAGGCAGAAGCAGGCAGATCTCTGTGCATTTGAGGCCAGCCTGGTCTGCACACAATGACTTCCAGAACAGCCAAGAGCACATAGAGAAACCTGTCTCAAAAAAAAAAAAAAAAAAAAAAAAAAAAGACATAAAATAAGGTAAGAGGATGATGCCTGCTCGACAGCTTTAATCCTTGGCTTTTCACACCATCGCCTACCGTGACTGTTCCTGGAGAGCAACACGGAGAGCTCCCTTGCATGTCCAGTGGGTAAATATGTCATGGCTGATCTGTCATTTCCCAGTTATCAGACATACCCCTCCATAAGCTCTCCCTTTGAAATACCACACAAACCTGCAATGCCACAGACTATGTGCAAATGCCCAAGGTAGCTACCAACCAGAAGAGGGCAGCTCTGCCATCCTAAGGTGAAGGATGAGGGAGCCCACACTCCTGAGCAGAGTAACCCAGGAGGTGGCGCCCGCCTCTGGGTGAATTGAGATCATGGGGAGAGCTGCAGGCTGGCCTTTGCTCTGCATTCACCTTCATCACATGGGCAATTGAGGTGGGCATCGTGATTTACAAAGAAAACAAAAGCCTATTTCATTCTTTGTAAATATTTTGTCACTTGTATTTTCCATTGTCTGACAGATGTGAATGGTTTCCCAGGGTTGTAAGGATATCACCTACTAAGTGAGTGTATGTTTCCATACTGATGGTGCTTGGCTGGTACGGGGGAAGTGCTGGGGCTGCCCTTGGCTTATTTTTCCAGGGCACCTAGCTCACCCCTGTCAGCGGCTCAGCCACAGCCTATCCTGATTTATCTGCCACAAGACATGCTTTTATTTTTCTGAGACAGATTCGTGTGATGTAACTCTGACTGGCTTGGAACTTGCTCTATAGATCAGGTTAGCCCTGAACTCATAGCGATCTGAATGCCTCTGCCTCTGGAGTGCTGGGATTAAAGGTGTGCAGCACCAGAGCTCCACAGCTGGCTTGACTCAGAGCATCCTTTGTTCCCATCTCAATATTCTTCACTGGAGTTAAAAGCCATGAAAGACGAGAAGAGAAAGGAAAGCAACAGAACCGATTGCATTCGGAGCACAGAGGTAATGCTCTCCTAGCACAGTTTATATTTTCTTATGGCAGCTTGAATTCCTGTGCGTCAGTATTTTTGAGAAAAATGTATTTGGCACACATAATCATGTATTGATAGATACTTTCACATACACACATTTACATATTTGCTTTCTTTTTTAAGCTGAGTAGGATTACATTTTCTACTTTCTATAGTTTTTGCTGTTTGTTTTTGAGACAGGGTCTCACTATGTAACAACCCTGGGTTGTCTGTTCTCAGATCTTGAGGTCTTAGTTGCTGACTTCCTACCAGACACACTGGAAGATGCCTCTGCCTTTCTTCAGTGTAGCAGTAGAAATGGCACTGTCCCTGCTAGCCTCTCCGAGAGCAGCACTGTCTGGCTGAGTTCTAGCCTCTCTTAGCTCTAGCATCTAAGTTTTAGCATCTTAGTTCATGATGAGGAGCAGTGGGTGTAGGATGTTTGTTTGTTTAATGTCAATTCGACACAAACTAGGGAGCCACACCTGAAGACCTGTCCTGGCTGCTTTGACTGAGGTGGGAAGACACACGTGGGCAGCACCTTCAGGTGGCAGCCGGGAAACAAAGGGCTTCAGAAGGAAGGTAGGCCATCTGGCTCTTCCCCCTTGGCCTTCCCTGGTGCAGCTGAGTTAATCTGCCCTGTTGTGGCTGCTTCGGGTTCCCTCTCTGACATCAGAACAAGCTTTCATCTTGGACTAAGGACTGGGGTTGATAAGACACCCACGTTGTGGACTGTCCCCAGTGAGAGACAGCCATTGTGGAATTACTCCCAATATTGAAGCACCCAGCCTCATGGAACAACTACCTGGGTCTCAGCTCTCAGGTATGGCTCTGCTAAGTGATACCAATTTTTTGTTTTTGTTTTTGTTTTTTTGTTTTGTTTTTCGAGACAGGGTTTCTTTGTGTAGCCCTGGCTGTCCTGGAACTCACTTTGTAGACCAGGCTGGCCTCAAACTCAGAAATCCACCTGCCTCTGCCTCCCGAGTGCTGGGATTAAAGGCGTGCACCACCATGCCCGGCTAAGTGATACTATTTTAAGCTGACTTAAATTCTCATACTTGCTTGTGTGCGTGCATGTGTGTGTCTGTGTGTGTGTGCATGTGTGTGCGCACACTTCTGTGTGTGGCTCACTTCTGTGTGTGGCTGATCACACTGGTTATGTGCCTCTAGAGAATGCTGACTATGCAGAGTTTAAGAGTCAAGGCAGTTTCAAGAGGTGCAATGGTATTGCCGTTCTTCTAGGTGAACTCCCGACACCATCAGACTTTTCTGCTGCCCTTGTAGTTCTACAGGTGTGCCTGGGAGTGCTGAGTACTCTCTCAGTCTCCCCACAGAGACTGAGTGGTGGGTGTTGCTCCCTACTCGTTCCAGGATCCACTGGAACCTAGGCACAGGCTCCCTGCAGATGCCAGGGAGAAGCCAGGGAAGCTGCTTTCCCTTCCAGGGGTACTCAGCCAAGTTGGAAGACAGACCCTGGGGCCCACTAACTGTTGCTGAGGCGACCTCATGGTTGGGATCACTGAATGCTCATAGGAGAGGGCCCTGGAAAGCTAGTTTTCTCATCACATGGGAAAATGCAGTGAGAAAGTTCTATGAATCAGGGAGGAGCTCTCTTTGATCTTAGACACCTCAGCCTCCAGCACTGTGGGCAGCACATTTCTCTTATCAACCAGTCAGTTTATGGTGTGTTCTTTTTTTTTTTAAGATTTATTTATTTTTATTTATATGAGTATAATGTAGCTGTCTTTAGACACACCAGAAGAGGTAATCAGAACTCATTACAGATGGTTGTGAGCCACCATGTGGTTGCTGGGATTTGAACTTAGGATCTCTGGAGGAGCAGTCAGTGCTCTTAGCCGCTGAGCCATCTCTCCAGCCCCTTATGTTGTGTTCTTAAACTTCTTGAGAAAACTTGCTGGACAGTGGTAGCAGACACCTTTAATCCCAACACTCAGGAGGCAGGGGCAGTTGGATCTCTGCATTTGAGGCCAACCTGGTCTTCAGAGTGAATTCAACCTGGTCTACAGAGTGAGTTCTTGGATAGACAGGGTTACACAGAGAGACCCTGTCTCAGAAAACAAAACAAAAAACAACAAAAACAAACAAACACAAGAGAGACAAAGAGACACAGAGAGACAGAGACGGAGAACTTAATGTGTATGGGTATTGTGCCTGCTTGTATGTTTACACACCACGTTTATGTCTGGTACCAAAAGAGTCCAGAAGAGGCTGTCTGATTCCCTTAGCTGTAGTTGCAGATGGTTGAAAGATGTTTTGTGGGTTCTGGGAATCGAACCCAGGTCTTCTTCAAGAGCAAACAGCGCTCTTAACCATGCAGCAACTTCTCAACCCCTATGGCATTTTCTTACAGCAGCCTGACTTACAACACACTATGTATGCAAAGCATTTGAGTCATTGTTTGAGGGTTAGGGGCAGAGACTCCTCCTGACTATCTTATGACTCTGAATGCTGTTAACTTTGACTAGTTTCATCATTTTTCCAGGTGTTCCCCTTGCATTTCATTGGCTTATTAAATTCTGCCCACAATGGCAACATTGTCTCCTCCTGTTTTAAAGATTTGAATGACATGGGCTAATGTAGCACAAACATGATGCTAGTCTAAATGCCCACAGACAGAGGGCAAAGTAGGTTGGTTACAGTTCATCCAGATTGTGGGATGTGAGAAAGCTACTGTACCTCCAGTCCAGAAAACATCAAGGATTGAGGGTTTGTGGCTTCCTGACAAGTGTCAAACATTGTATATGGACCCCAATCCAGATTTCAAAAGAAAAGCAAAAGAATGTGGACTTGTAGACAAAGAAGGTGAAATCCAGGCATGGCAGCACGCACCTGTAATCCCAGTAGTGTGTGGGAGGGGGAATGGGGACAGAGAATCTGAAGCTCTAGGCCAGACTGGGCTACAGAGTGAGGCCTTAGAGAGAGTTGGGGAAGGAAAGGGGAGGAGGAAGGCTGGAGAGGGTACCTGCATGGTAGGTTGGGCCTGGGCTGAGTCTCCTGTTCCCTGCTTGCTCCTTTCAGTTCACTCTGGGCCTCCAATACCAAGGCAGACTGCACTTGCCTCCCCCAGTCTTCATGTGTGTTCAGAAACCTATTGTTCACCAACAAAGCTATTACCTATTGTTCACCCTCAAAAGAAGGCAATACATTATAAAGATCACATGATCTAAATGTAAAAATTCCCAAAGGGCCTGCATAGAAGCACTCAGAACTACCATCCCTGTGACCTTGGGTCTAGCAGAGAGACTGTGAAGACACAAGCTGGTAAGCAGAAGTAGCAGAACACAGATCCAGGCCTTTTCTTTTCCTTTCTCTTTCTTTTCTTTTTTCTTTTAAGACAAGGTTTTTCTCTGTGTAGTCCAGGCTTTCCTGGAACTTGCTTTGTATATTAGGTTGGTCTCAAACTTGAGATCTGCCTGCCTCTGCCTCCTGAGTGGGATTAAAGGCATGCACCGCCACTGCCCTGCTTCTGTTGGTTTCATTCTAAGCTGTCTCACCTAGGCCTTTCAGTCACCCAAAAGTGATCAGGCTGAGAACATTTGGGCTCCTGGACTGCAGCTACCTGGGGCTAATGTTGTGGCTTAAGAGCTGCTAGGGCAAAGGGAGACCTGATACACATCTTTAGGGGCACTGGACCTTCCTGACCTTGCTAGCACTGCTCTTCCCTGTGGCAGTTCCACATAGTCCTCGGGCTCTCTCGGAACTCCTCCATGGCCTACCACCTTCCTGCTTCCGGCACAGTAAGTGACAGCATACCCTAGACTGTGTCCTAGCTCCTGAAGAATACCTACCCCTCTAGGGCAAGCAGGCCATTCCTGCATCTCCAGGATTTGATAGCAGTTTGAGAAAAACTTACAGAGTTAATGAGTGTATCTCTGAACCTTACAACTCCAGGGCCCTATCAGGTCTTGGAGACGGCTTCCATGGCAGCTCCTGGTGGTAGTAGTTCTGGGAGCAGTCAGCATTAGTGGTTTAGGCCCTGCTCCATGCCAGTCACCCAGCAGGGTATCCACATGGATACCTCCATTGATCAAATTGATCCATGATGCTCAGGCTCTTGCCTAACTAGGTCAGACATGAAATAAACCAGGAAATGTATAGATACAATAGGTGCCCGTGAACTTCTAACCTCTTGGTGGTTCCCAGAGGACAGTCCTCCAACTATAAGCAGCTTGTTCATGTTCCAAACACTATTCAGTAGGAGAATAGGACCTAAAAAGCTACATTAAGATTAACAGTGAGTTCGAGGCCAGCCTGGTCTACAGAGTGAGTTCCAGGACAGCCAGAGCTACACAGAGAAAACCTGTCTCAAAAAAAAAAATAAATAAAAATAAAATTAACAGAGTGGGGGCTGGGAGATGGCTCAGTGATTAAGAGCACTGACTGCTCTTTTGAAGGTTCTGAGTTCAATTCCCAGCAACCACATGGTGGCTCATAACCATCTGTAATGGGGACTGATACCCTCTTCTGGTGTGTCTGAAGAAAGTGACAGTGTACTCATATATATAAAATAATTCTTAAAAAAAAAAAAGATTAGAGCCGGGTGTGGTGGCTTTAATCCCAGCACTCAGGAGGCAGAGTCAGGTGGATTTCTGAGTTCGAGGCCAGCCTGGTCTACAGAGTGAGTTCCAGGACAGCCAGGGCTACACAGAGAAACCCTGTCTCCAAAAACCGAAAAACAAACAAACAAAAAAAAGATGTGCATATGGAGGCACAGCCCTTTAATCTGGCACTCAGGAGGCAGAGGCAGACTGGGATCTGTGATTTCCAGGCCTGTCTACCCTACATAGAGAGCAAGCTAGCAAGCAACAACAACAGAAAAACATGAAAGAGGCCATGGAGGAAGACTGGAACCCTCTCCTCACCTGGCATAACCTAAGGAATAGAGTATGAAACAAAGCCGTGAGATACAGCTGAGAGACGAGTGGGTGCCAGCCACGGTCAGAGGATACATGGCCAGGTAATTTTTGTTCACCAGTTCACTTCAATTCTTGAGAGCTCTTTTTCTTTTCTTTTTTTTTTTAAATTTATTTTATGCACGTGTGTGTGTGTTTGTGAGTATGCATGTGTGTATTCATGTGTGCATGTGTGCAGAGACAAGAAGACAGTGTTGGATCCTGATGGAGCTGGACATGGATGTTGGGAAAGGAACTGTCCTCTGCAAGAGCAGCAAGCACTCTTATAGCTGAGCCTTTCTTCCAGCCATCTTCTTTCCTGTCTTAGTAAGTTATTTCTACTCCATGTCTAGCTTAAAAGCCAGGCCTTTTTCATGTCTTCTTGGTGGTTGCCAGGATTTTTAATCTAACCTGTACTATGTTTTCTCTTAAAGGCTAATAAGATCGTTTTTGAGTTTCTTTCTTTCTTTTAGATTTATTTATTTTGTATAGATGAGCACACCATTGCTCTCTTCAGACACACCAGAAGAGGGCATCAGATTCTATTACAGATGGTTGAGAGCCACCATGTGGTTGCTGGGAATTGAACTCAGGACCTCTGGAAGAGCAGTCAGTACTCATAACCATTGAGCCAGCTCACCAGCCCCTCTGAATTCCTTTATTACTGAGACTAAGAGCATTACAAGAGAACCCCAGCACCCTCGATAACATCTACAGTCCTGTTTCACTTTTGTAGACCATGTCTGCAACACTGTATTCAGCTCAGAAGGACCCAGGGTCTGGTGCTCTGCCATGAGCCTTGCTGCTGCTCACAGCCTCTCCTTGCACACCCACTTGCTCACCCACTTGCACACCCACTTGGCTTCTGAAGGTTACTTGGGTTCCTGGACACAACATTCCTTTCCCTGAAGTAGGCATGCGTGACCCACACTTCATGTGACCAGCGTATCTTCCATGTGTGAAATTTCTGTTTCTGCCTCCTTGATAGTGGCTCAGCTATACAGGCCTGAGCTGACTCTGAAACCCTGCCTCTGCGACAGCAAGGCTGACAGGGATGCAGGATATGAACTATGTTAACACAGAGCCACAAGCCACCCGGGGTCTTGGCAACTCATCAGATGGACTGGAGCCCAAAGTTAACAGTGCAAAGGAGGATGGACCAGAGAACAGCAGAAGGCTCGGTGCCTAGTGCCCACCAGAGCTCCTTCACTAAATAGATACACATGAGTATCTATTTAGTGTGCCCCTAGCATGGGCAGAGGCCTGGAGTCCCAGTGGTTCCTGTGCCTTGGACTCATTGCAAGGTCCCTGGACTCTGTGGGAGCTCCTTCAGGCATGGGCCATGTCATGCCTACACAGCTGTATCACATCCTCATGCCAGGTTCATTATCATTTAAACTCAAGCTAAGCAGATGAGTAGTTTCCAAGGAATGCATGGTCTGGAACATCAGCCAGGAAGCTCAGATTCCCAGTGTGCAGGCTGAGGGGAACCCAGTCAAAATCTGTGGGTCTGTTAGGAAGCTGGCTAAAACCTCTACTTCCTGCCAATGCCCGAGGCCTTTTCTGGAACCCCAAATTTAATTCCTCCCAACAAACAAGTGTCCTGCTGCTGAACAGACAGCTTGTTTTCAGGTCTTAACCATGGTTTATGTGTGCTGACTTGGGACTACAGGGCTCCGGAGGTCTCCCTCCTTGGGCCCTCTCCCCGGTCACCCCGGTTGCCCACCGAGGCTCATCCTGAACTAAGTTCCCATTTTAAAGGAAACATGGTAGGGGAATGCTACAAATGTAGAAGGGTAGGAGTCACATCACACCTAGTTCACAGGAAGACACATTTCCTGGCTTTTAAGGAAGTTGTCTTAGGACCTACAGTTTACAAAAAGAGAATGGAGACAGCCATTATTTTCAAATACAGAGGCCAAAGATCCAAATAACAGGTGAAACAGATTCAAACTGCTATCTAGTCACTTGGAAAACACTGGTCACCACTAACCCGTCCCCATGACCTACCTTAACAGCCCCCCCCTTCCCTTAGAAAGTGCAGACAGCATGTGTCTCACTTTCCTTCCATCTAAAGTGAGGCTGGGCAGATATATGTCATATTCATTGAGAACCTACAATGGTGTCCAGTACAAGATGGCACAGCTCAACCAAGGCCACTGGTGCCATGCCCCGGTATGCACAGCTTGGTCACTCTTATTTCCTCCCTTGACCCTGGCTGCAATGCCTGCCTGGCGCACACAGACACAACTCATCAGACAGCCCATTCTTCTGCCTGCAAATGCACCCTTGGTCTGTCCCCAGCGCTGTCTGCCAATTGCTGAGGTCAGTGGATGCTTGTCTTTTGCTTCCAATCAAAGGCAGCCTGTCCACCAAGGCTGATGAAGCTCGGTGAACACAGCCTCTGGTTTCCTAGGTACAAGCCTTACTACTGGCCCCAATAGGGCTGCAATGTCAGACAATATTCATTTCAGCTGGCCACAGACTGACAGACCCTCTGGACTTTGTTTTACCACCCCAGCGAGTGAGGAACATGAGGAAAACACAGGTCCCCTTGTTCTCTTCAAAGCAGACTCTGGCTTTAAGCAGCTGCAGCTGTTTGCAGCTCCCATCCTGGAGTTACAGCAGGAGGCTGCCTCTGGCAGAGGAGCTCCAAATGTAGATGGCAAGGGGTTGGGGTGTCATAGCAGAGGAGGGACCACCCCCACAATGCCTTCCTGGGAAGAAAGGCAGAAAACAGGACTATTGGGTAAACCTGAAGGGCAAGGAGGGACAGCCAGGTCAGATTGATTTGAGTTAGAATTGTTTCAATAAGCTTACTAGAAGATAATAAGACATGGAACCTAGCGGGAGAAAGGCAATTGTGTAAAGCCGTGGATACAAAGAAACAAGACATGCCAGAAAAGCTTTTCCCTAAATTTGTTGACTTTGACCAAAGACAGCCAAAAAGAGGGGGAGGGACATCTGCCACTGAGAGCTTCTTCCTGAGGCCCAGAGCCTAGCCGGCCTTCTCCAGGCCATGCCTGGAATCCCCTGCCTACTGGGCCCTGCAGTCTGATCGGCCACCCGCCCCTCCTATTGGCCCAAGTTCACTGCGAGCAAGGGAGAATGCACCCTGTACCAAATATTTGAGATGCTCTTGAGAAAAACTTAAAAATAAATAAATAAAGCACTGCTGAATATAGGAGGAGGCTGGATGGGCGGAGGTTGCTGGATGGGGCAGCTAGGGAGGACAGATGGTGGCTGAAACTCCTCAAGGAATAAGGGTGGGTGGGGCCTACAGAGTGCGAGAGCCAGGCCTTAGGGGCCTGTGCGGGGACACGCAGGATGGCAACCGGATGAGAGTCACCGGGATACATGGTCACGTCCCTAGGCCCGCGGTCCGCCGCAGGGAGCGTGAGGGGTTCGTAGACCTGGTCACTCCCGCAGCCATCACGTCGCTCGCCTGAGTCCCTGAGAGGGGCACAGCCTGTGCGCCGCCGCGCGCGCTCGCTCCCGCGGCTGGGCGCCGGAGACGCCCTGGGGCGCGCGCCTCACTTCCGGTGGGCGGTGATTGGGTGCGCCGCGCGAGCCCTGCCCCGTCGACCAATAGGCGGCGCGGTGCGGCAGGGGGCGGGGCGCGGGCGCAGCCTGGACACCGCCCGCGGGCCTGCCGGACTCCCGCCGCCCGCCGGCGCCATGTGACCGCGCCGCCGCCCTCCGCGCGCCCGGCCCGCCCGCCCGCCGCGCTCCCGCGGCCCGGCGCAGCCCCAGGCCGCCGAGGGACGGCGGGGCCGGCGCCATGGCCGAGCGGGGCCGCCTCGGCCTGCCCGGCGCGCCCGGAGCGCTCAACACTCCGGTGCCCATGAACCTGTTTGCCACCTGGGAGGTGGACGGCTCCAGCCCCAGCTGCGTGCCCAGGTACGCCCCCGTGCTGCGCTTTGTCCGCGCGCACCTGCCTGCGGGCCGGGACCCCGCGCCCCCGAGCGCGCGCGGGTGACTGCAAGGCGAGGGCCGGGGCGGGGCAGCGGGCCTGTGGCTCGCCCGGCCGGTGCTCTGCCCGCACCTTGACACCTGCGTCCCGGGCCGGGCTGCGCAGCGGACCTCAGGCGGTGGAGCTCTCGGCTAGTGCCACAGCTCTCCTCCGGCGTGCAGCGGCACTGTCACACCCCAGAGGCCTGGGCCTGAGGCTCCCGGGACACGCCGCTGTCTCCTCTCCATCTACCCTGCGGGTGAGGTCTGCGCTCTCTTCACCTGTCGGCCTTGTGTCCGGCGTTGTGACGAGAGCTCCCGAGACCGTTGTACTCTTTGCTTGGAGCTGTTAATTTTGCCGTTGCACAAGCCTGGTCTTTCTCCCCTGGGTAGGCGACCTCCTCCTCGCCCCGTGGAAAGGGTTAGACAAAATTTACCCGCTGGGCGGACACTGTGGCCACCCATCTCTGTGTGGACTACAGCTTCCCATTCTAGTGCCCAGCTTGAAACTTTTGTGATTTCTTGACTTGGCTCCTACTCGGGAGCTTCAGCTAGTGAGAGAAAAGAGGAACTCTAGACACCAGGTTGAGGGCGCTCCAGGCTTCCCTCTGGGGAGTCAGGGAAAGTGGCCTTATCACCAAAGAGCCTTCCAGGCACAGAACTTGGACAGTGTGCCCTGGAGGGGGATCTGAGTAGAGAGATGCTAGGAAGGAGAAGGGGAACTTTCTGTGTTCTTTCAGCAGGCCTCTGAGTGTGGTGTTGGGGGTACAGAGGCCACTAGATAGTGGTTTTACCCTTCTAGAATGCACAAGGCCCTCTGGGTCTGTCTGTGGCTTTGGGAAAGGAAGGATGGATCTGAGGGGCATCTGGAGGACTGAGACCTGAGGGTCAGCTTTTGCCTCAGTGGGAGCATCTCCCAGGCCCCTAAAGCAGGGTGGGGGGAGGGAGAGATGAACTGATCTCCACACTTAATTCTGGCTCTCTACAGCATTGCCCTGAGACTTCACACTGGCCCTTGAATTCCTTTAGCAGTCTCTGAGTTCCCTTAATGAGAGCCAAGGGTCCCCATGCCCCCCACCCCATACACCAGTCAGCCTTTCTCTTTCTCCCTCCCTCTTCTGTTCCCCCTTCCTTCTTTTTCAGAAACACTGAGGCTGTTTGAACTCCTATGCTCTTGTGATCCACATCCCCAACACACACTTGAACTTCTTTTAGAGTTAGAACCGCAGATACAGGTAGCACACTCACCTAAGACTGGAGCCTAAACCTAGTAAGGAAAGGGAGAGAGGCCATTTCCTTTAAAGGTGGACGATTTTTTTTTTCTTTTGAGACAGGGTTTTGCTTTGTAGTCATGAATGGCCTTGAACTTGTTTTTGTAACCCAGGGTGGCCTTGAGCTCTCAGTCCTCCTGCCTCTGCCTCCTGTGTACAGGGATTATAGGCATGCGCACCGTGCCTGCTGTGGTCTGTGTTCTTGAAGATCCTTTTTCCACAGGAGAAGGTAGGGGTCAGGGAAGGCTGGTGGAGGACAGGCTTACACAGAGAGGAAGATGTGAAAGGGGTGAGCAGCAGCAGGTGTTGGGGTGCTCTGGGTGTTGGGCTGGACAGAGACTTTCTCTGGAGGGGTGAGGACCTTGGTCAGGTGGAGCAGATGTTCTGTGTGTTAAAGTATAGAGTGTCAGGACAGTGTTGCATGTTTTCTGACCTGTGTCCTCCTCTGCTCTGCTGCCAGAGGTGCTCACCCTCAGGACTTAGCACACACCTTCTGCACTCAGTCAGCACTCAGCACTCACCCTCAGCACTCAGTCAGCACTCACCTTCAGCACTCATCCTCAGCACTCAGTCAACACTCAGCACTCTCTCTCAGCACTCGCACTCAGCATTCAGCACTCAGTCAGACTCACCCTCAGCACTCAGCACTCACCCTCAGCACTCTCTCTCAGCACTCGCACTCAGCATTCAGCACTCAGTCAGACTCACCCTCAGCACTCAGCACTCACCCTCAGCACTCTCTCTCAGCACTCGCACTCAGCATTCAGCACTCAGCACTCACCCTCAGCACACACCCTCTGGCCACTTGCTGTGCAGTGCTGTGCTTTGGGCACTCGCTGCAGACAGGATCAGGATTGTGTTCCCTGGTTCCCTGGTTCCCTGCTGGCTTTGGTTGTCTTTCCCGAGCTACGGCTGTGCTGGTGGCTGACGCACATTGATTGCTGCATACACTCCTCAGAGTGATAACACCTGGATTTCTGCTGCGGGGTGTTGTCAGGTTTTACCTGGCTACAGCTCTGCCATGGCCACCGCAGAGAAGGTTTTCTTATGAATCTCCTGTGTGCATGCCTGTCCCTGAGGCAGACAGGACTGCCTTGATCACGTTTTGTCAAGTAGGAGGATTTAGGGGTGTGGGTGTGTGTTCGCTTGGTGTTACTATTCGGTTGCTTCCTAAAACAGTTGTGCCAGCTCCAGCCCCCATCATCAGGGCGAGAATCCTCACTGTCTTGCGTTCTTGCCAGGCTGGTGGGTGTGAAACAGTGCTGTGGTTTTAGTTTGAGTTTCTCTGATTATGAATCTAGACCATTTGTATTTCCTTGTTAGTGAAATTCAGTCGTGTCTTTTGCCAATTTTTCTTTCTCCTTTTTCCCTACTTGAGTCTTAGCAAATTCTATAGGGGATAGTAATCTTTTCTCACCTTATTCTATAGGGGATAGTAATCTTTCTTTTCTCACCTTCAGCTGTTGAGATGCCCCCTTCAATTAATTGCCTGTATCTGTCAGGGTTGCCCTGGCGTATAGGGGTGCTGAGGTGGGGGTGGTATCCTTTCTCCTCATTTGCTTGAGTTTCAGTTCTCCTTCTTTCCCTCCCGGAGGCGATGAGACAGCTCTCTGTCCTGTGGAGAGCTGGGTGCTAGGCATCCTGGGGCTGGTGGGAGGGAGGACCCAACTCCTGATAGTCAGTGGTGACCCAGCAGTGTTGCTGAGTTCACCTTGCCTCAGCAGCGTGGTGCACCGTGCTGCTGGGGACAGCCAGCATCTTGCCCGTGCCCTACTGCTGGGATTCCAGAGCCCTTGCCCGAGTCTTTAGCTCTGTGGACCTTTGTACTTCCCACTTGAATTCTTTTCTAGCTGACGCTTACTAACACATTTTCCAATCTCTGGGCACCTGCTTAATATTGTTCACAAGCCTCTGTTCTTACCGCTGCTGACCTCTAGTCTCTATCTTTGGCTTACTTCAGGAAAGGTGGGACTCTTAGTATCTGGGCAGCAGTGTGGTCTGAGTACACACCATTGTAGGTGTGTGTTTGTGGAAGGCGCAGACATCTCTATCATCCCAGAAAACAGCTCCCATCCTTCTTTGGTCCTCCACCAGCTATGGATTCTCACACAGTCTTCTCCCCAGAGAGCCACATGGAAGGAATGAGGCCGCCTTTGATGCATCCCGTGCTTTTTTGTCAAGAGACTTTCCTTTTTGTTGTTACATAGTACTCCCTTGTACAAATGAACCTACATTGGATGTGGACTTTGGATTCTTTGTAGTTTCAGGCTGTCATTTGGTTACTATTGTCACAGGGCTCATTGTGGACCTGGGTGGCTGATAGCAGCAGTGGAGGGGGGTTGGTACGTACAATTTCATAAGCAAGCTCCAGTTTAAGGTGAAGGCCCAGTCGTCTGCTCCCCGAATGGTCCTGGGCAGTGTGGTAAGATTTTCTTAGACTCTTTTTGGAGATGTGTCGTACCAAGAGTTTTTCCACGAGTGGCTGCATTTCTGAATTGGAGGCTGGCTCCTGGTTTTTGCTGAGAAGGATCTGTTTTCCTCATTAAGCTGAAGTGTCCTTCATGCGGTGGAAGTGGATGCTCATTGCCAGTGTTTCTGCTCTTCATGGGTGCACTCTGTGATTTCACTTGACACTGGTCTCACTATGCTGCTCAGACTGGCCTCCTGAACTCAAGTGACTCTCCTGCCTCAGCTTCCTGAGTGGCTGGGACCACAGGTACATGTGTGTGCCCAGCTCTGAGCAGGGGTTTTGATTTTGGTAAAGCCCAGTGTTTTATTTGCTTCTCTGTCCTGTCTTAGAAACTTCAAGGGTGTGAATGTTCTCTGTGTCTGGCTTTGCCACTGGCTGGGTTAATTGTGACTGTGGCTTCAGATGGGCTTTGCCCGTGCATTCTCCTGAGCTCCACTGGCTCCAAGCTTCTTCTCAGGCATGTGCCTTGCCTTGACTGAGGTCTGTGATGCATCCTGAGGAATGTGTGGGTTCTGTTGACAAGTCACGTGTGTGTGTGTGTGTGTGTGTGTGTGTGTGTGTGTGTGTCAGACTCATTCCTTAATGTTCACTTTGTGGACATCATAGTGAACGCCATCTCTGTCCCTCCAGTTTAAGGTGAGAGCACACTCTTCCACTCTCCTCGTGGTCCTGAACAGGGTGGTGAATTTTTCTTAGACTCTTCTTGGAGATGGGGAATGTCACCGGTTTTTGCATATGCTGATCAGATACAGATATATAGAAATGGAGTGTTCTGCCACTGAGCTATGGATGTGGCACCCAACTTACATGGGTTTGTCTGTGTCCTGCCTGAATGGCTGTTTTAACTTTTTCCTTTTTCTTTTCTTTTTTTTTTTTTTCAGACAAGGTTTCTCTGTGTAGCTCTGGCTATCCTGGAACTCAGTCTGTAGACCAGGCTGGCCTGTAGACTGCAAACTCAGGGAGTCAGGCACATGCCACCACTGCCTGGCAGCTCAGGCCGGTTTCCACTTGTCCTCTTCTTTCCTCAGCCTTCTGAGTGTTGGGATTACAGAAATGAACCTCAGTACACAGTGGCATGGTCATCAAGAGATCTGTTGTCATTGTTGAAGAGACAACAGAAGGAGAGTTAAGAGTCTCATTCTATTATAGCTGAATATGACTTTTCAAAACATCATTAGTTGCAATGGTGAGATGGCTCAGTAGGTAGAGGTGCCAACCAAGCCTGGTGACCTGAGTTCCATCCTGGGATACACACTTTATGAAGGGAAAAACCCACTCCACAAGTTGTCTTCCTGTCTGCACATGCCCCCTGGCATAAACAGACTTATAAAAAATTATCTTTGGTGGACATTAAATACTCACTCCATTGCTGAGAGGTAGCACTGGCCTTTAATCCCAGCACTTGGGAGGCAGAGGCCAGCCTGCTCTACAGAGTGAGTTCCAGGACAGCTAGGGCTACACAGAGAAACCCTGTCTGGAAAAACAAACAAACAAACAAACAAACAAACCAAACTACAACAACCCCTGCCCCACCCCCCACCCCCCCCACCCCCGCCACCGCCATGTATGTATGTATGTATGCATGCATTCATGCATGCATGTGTGTGTGTGTGTGTGTGTGTGTTCACTCAAATACTTATCCCTTTTTGCCTTCTCATCTTTGTGTTTGTTTGTAACCTGGGCCTCACCTGCACTAGGCAGGAGATCTTCTACTGAGATGTCTGTCCCCAGACCCGCTGAATCTTCTCCTTGTCTTGTAGTGTGGTGAGTTATATAGATTGACTTTTATTTTTTAATTTAAAGTTCATTTGTTTATTTAGTTTTAGGATTAAATTCATCACTATTCTTGGGATAAAATCCCAGCATGGTCATATTGTGATGCCTTTTGTGTGTTGTCCTTTAGACTGCACCGTGGCTCAAGGTAAAGTGCTTTGAGGCAGCTCACAATAAAGTAGGTAGACTTGTGGTCTCCTGGTAGAGAGAGACATTGCTTTGGTTTTTGAGACATTATGATGTAGCCCAGACAGGCCTGGAACTTGGCATCCTCCTGCAGTAGTTTCCCAGCGTGGGGATTACAGGTATACACCACTGTATCTGGTCTTCTCTGTACAAAGTGTAACTTCTGACCATGAGCTCCATTTCCCTTTCATTTGGAAAATTGTATTTTTATGAGAATTCTTGTTTTTCAGATGTGTCGAGGTGATGTTGTTTATAATCCTCGGTTGTTTTCTGCTTGTGTGGGATGTATAATGATGTCTCCTTTTTTTTCTTTCAGTTCTTTTTTCGAGACAGGATTTCACTGTCTCCCTGCCTGGCCTGGAACTGGCTCTGTAGACCAGACTGGCCTTGACTTCACAGAGATCTGCCTGCCTCTGCCTCCCAAGTGATGGGATTAAAGATGTGCACTACTGGCTGGAGAGATGGCTTAGCCACTAAGGGCACTGTGTGCTCTTCTGGAGTTCCTGAGTTCAGTTCCCACCACAACATGGTGGCTCACAACCATCTGATGTCCTCTACTGAGGTGCAGATAGGACCCTCATCCATAAGATAGATAAATAAATCTAAAAAAAAAAAAACAAAACGCTACGCGTAACCTGACTCCTTTTAGTTCTTCATATTATTT
The DNA here is from genome assembly GCF_000001635.26 of Mus musculus. Lineage (NCBI taxonomy): Eukaryota > Metazoa > Chordata > Mammalia > Rodentia > Muridae > Mus > Mus musculus. The sequence goes on from NC_000078.6 coordinate 113,021,098, forward strand.
ATACGTGTATCGTACACTCCTGATCCCTCTCACCCAAGGGTCTGCTGGCTTTTAAAAGTGATCGTGGGGTTTGTGTTTCCCACCACTTGTAGTCCATGGATTCACGTTGTTGTTTCTGAGTGTCTCTGCCTTCCTTTTCCTCTTCCTGTAGGGGACAGAATCCATGGCCTGTGCATGCGAGGCATGCACTCCACTGCTGAGCGACATCCCTTGTTTCTAGTTTCTTAAACACTCAGCCGATTGCTTTTCCAATTCGCATTTGTAGGTATAACTTTTCTTTGAAGTAAGGCCTCAGTGCATTCACAAGGTTTCATTTACAACATCTCTCAAAGTATTTAAAGTGTTTTTGTTATTCCTGCTTTAAGCTTATACAATATATTTAAGTGTCTTAATGTCCAAACATCTAGTTTTATAATATTTTTATCCAGCTGTCTTCTCATTTTCTGTTACTTCTTTCTAGTTTGTTTAATCCACATCCATGAAAGTGGTCAGTCTGACACCAAGCCATTAAAATACTTTTGGAATTCACTTTATGGCTCAGGATGTGGTCAGCTCTCATGCATGGTTTGTCTGTGCCAGAGGTGTATCTGGCAGCTGAGAGGGCATGGCTTTCTGTGTGTCCACTGGGGCAAGCTTGGTTTGTTACAGTTCTCAAATCTGTTTGCTTTTGGGATATTTCAGACATGAATTAAAACATAACCTGAGAAAATGTTGTCTATTTCTCTTACTCTATGAGTCTTTGTTCTGTTCATTTTTGGAGTGTGTTGCTATATAAATGTGCATTTAGAGGTAGAGTGCCTTCTAGGTGTGAACTTCTTAGTTATGTTTTTGTTTCTATGTTGATTTGGATAGTGGAATAGCTAGAGAAACTTTGATTTGGGTAGTAGAGTTTGCCTGTTAAATCATCTTTTTCTTTTTAATGACATCTTCTTATTCATTGTATACATGCTAGAGGCACCTTGGTGCGTGGAGATCAGAAGACGGCTTGCAGGAGTCAGTTTCCCTTCCCACCCTGTGGGATGAGGGAGAGAGCGTGGGTCGTCAGACTTTGCACAGGCACCTTACCCACTGATGCAACTCAATGGCTCAACTTTAAAAACAGAACAAAAGCTGATTCAAAAAAAAAAAGATTTATTTATATGAGTACACTGTAGCTGTCTTCAGACACACCAGAAGGTGGCATCAGATCCCATTACAGATGGTTGTGAGCCAACATGTGGTTGCTGGGAATTGAACTCAGGACCTCTGGAAAGGCAGTCAGTGCTCTTAACCACTGAGCCATCTCTCCAGCTCCACCTTCTTTCTTTCTTTCTTTTTTTTTTTTTTTTTTTTTTTTTTTTGAGACAGGGCTTCATATATCTCAGGCTGGCCTAGAACTCACTAGCTGTGGATGACCCTTAACCCCTGAGGCTTCTGTAACCAAACTCAGGGTTTTATGCATGCTAGGCACACACTCCGCCAAATGAGCTGCATCCCAGCCTATAAACACCCCTTTTCTTTTCTCTTCTTTTCTTTTCTTTTCTTTTCTTTTCTTGTCTTGTCTTGTCTTGTCTTGTCTTTTCTTTTCTTCTTTTCTTTTCTTTTCTTTTCCTGTTTGTTTCTTTCTCTTTCTGCCTTTCTTTCTTTCTTTCTTTCTTTCTTTCTTTCTTTCTTTCTTTCTTTCTTTCTTTCTTCCTTCCTTCCTTCCTTCCTTCCTTCCTTCCTTCCTTCCTTCCTTCCTTCCTTCCTTCCTTCCTTTCTTTCTTTCTTTCTTTCTTTCTTTCTTTCTTTCTTTCTGTGTGTGTTTTCAAGACAAAGTTTCTCTAGCTTTCCTAGAACTTGCTCTGTAGACCAGGCTGGCTTTGACCTCACTGCCTCCCAGTGCTGGGATTAAAGGTGTGCTTGGTAGCTTTAGACTTCTTACTCCCCTCTGTCCTTGCACCTCAAGACCTAGGGTCCTCCTCCCTGCGCTGGAGAGACATCCTGAGGCTTTCCTCTGGGGAGGATCTGATAATCATGAGGTGCTCTTTATCCAATGGTGTCTTGTCTCTTTCTCATCCCCTAGGGCCTAGTGCTTGTTCCAGGGGCAGCATCTCCCTCAGGACAGAAGCCTGGTAAACTGACTGTGGCTTCTGGTCTTGCTGTCATCAAGCCATGACTCACTGGAGGGAGGTATGTTGAGGCGGCTTTGTGGTTATCTCCTTGTTGTGACAGCTTGTCTGATGACGTGTCCTGTCATGTGTTTCTTTTGTGCTGGCCCCTATGGGATTGTGGATTTTGTGGACTGGTGGTTTTCTTTAGTTCTGAGAGATTCTCAGCCCTTCTCTACTTGGTTGTTGCTTCTTCCCTGTACTCTCCGCTCACCTCTGCGGTACTGGATGGACACATAACAGGTCAGCTTTCCCACTAGACATTTGATGTTAGTAAGGACATGGAGTGATGGACAGCAAGCCATGTACCTCTTTGGCGACTGCCTGTTGTGCCCATGCTGACACAGTTCTTCCAGACCTCCTTCTCTTCTCTGTCCTTGCTGCAGGCTCAGCTCACTCTGTTGGAACCACATCTGTCTTGTTAAATCCACTTCAGGCCTTGTCCAAGTAACTAACTGTTGGTGAAAGTTGTAATTGACCGAGACGCCAGACTGAAAAGAGTAAGGGGAATAATCTGGATTAGCAGAGGCGCTGCTTGGGAACTGACACAAGTTTACTGATGGCTTCAAGTGGGTCTTGAAGCGGGCAGAGTGTGTGTGGGGGGGTTTGAGACGCAGGGCTCTGTTGGAGGAGGGCCACTGAGGAAAGCATTGGGTTGACTGGACTGTGGGCTTGGCATCTCTTGACACAGCTCAGTGGGAAGATGGGGAGAGGCCCCGTGGATTCAGAATAAGGCTGACACATTGCTGGGCTCTGCAAGGCTCTGGTCTCCTACCCTGCCCAGGCACTGCTTTTAGGACATGGGCAGGAAAAGTGGTGTGGGGTATTGTGTGGAGTACTCTGTATCCACGCAGGCTGATTCCCTATGGAACTTGGTGCTATGGCAGCTTCATTTCCCTCGAGTGGCTTCATGCAAAAGCTGTGGCCTGTGCTGCCTTGCACACTGGGCATTATTGAATACCTCATGACCTGAGAAGTAGGCAGGTCCAGCATGCCTTGCAAACCAGGTTCCTGGCTATTGTGCCATGTCCACCAGGCCCAGTGTGCCTTGCAAACCAGGGTCCTGGCTATTGTGCCATGTCCACCCACTGTTTCCCTGGGTCCCAGGAAGGTTTAGTGAAGCAGGTTGTCAGTGAGGCAGGGATGGGAGTAGGAGGGGACAAAAGATCCGCTGCCTCATACACAGCAGAGTCATCTGATGCTGTGCTAGGCTTATGGAAGTGGCAGAGCTCCATCCTAAAGAGAGGATCTTTAGAGCTCTAGCTTCAGGTGGTGTAGACAGAACAATAGAAGTGGCTCTGCGGCTGAGCGCTGCGCCCTCCCTCAGGTGCAGATGAGGAAAGGCTTGGGTAGGAAAGCCCAGGGCCTATGGTCAGAGCTTTCCTTGCTCATTCTAGACCCAAGCTCCAGGGCTGCCAGTCTCTTTGGGAACTATCTGGCTCAGGAGACACCTCCACCAGCAGTGTGTGTGAACTGGCTCCACTCCACAAACACCTGGCCACCTGCTGGTACTGAGACACTGTTAGCCTTAACTATAGTATATGAATATCTCTAGGGTTGCGGTCTCTCTGCTTTGGAGGTGGTTCTAGAGCAAAGGTGGGCTTTTACAGGCCTCTAGGGATGGCAGGTGCCATACATGGCCTCTGGGAATGGAACTCTAAGCAGCAGTCCTGGATTCCGGCAATGTTCCAAGTGCATCCAAGAGGTGGTGCAGAGGCAGGTGTCTCAGGAACCCTTGGGGCTGCTGGAGTCTGAGGTTGAGGCCTTGAGTCTCTTGAGTAGTCTGCTGTGGTGCTGAGGCCTGCTAAACAGAGGTTTCTAAAGCTCTAAGTAGAGATAGGCAGTGGAAGGTCCAGGGACCAGCAAATTGGCGTTCTTCCTGCTGGTGCCCACAGATTTGCTAGTCCACCCCTGCTGCCTCACTGCCCTGTCAGAACTGAGGGTACTCCCCTACTACTTACGCTCCTCTCAAGTGCTGAGGTCTTGAGCTGGAGGTGATTCACCTATGGTCCAGCCCCAAGGGCACCATTGTCTCTAGGGAATCATTGTCTGAGTGGGGATCTGTCCCCAAGGTGTCGGGTTCTTCCTGCATTTATATCCAGCGTGAATGCACACAGGCTACAGTGAACTTACAGCCGTTAGGATGGAGCACCTAGGCAGGACAGGCTTGGATCGCCATGCATCCCTCTCTCTGCAACACCCTCCTACTTCTGATGTCTTACTTTAGGCAGAAGAAACTATGTTGTCATAGCAGGAGAATCTGAGTTCTGGCAGGCCTCACCTAGCTGTCAGATCCTTTGTTCCTCTCTGAAAGATCTAAAGTTCTGGCCCATCCAGCCTGTGCTTCCTGTAATAGCTTTTGTCAGAGCTGTGCACCTAAATGCTGAGTTGGCCACTAAAGTAAGCAGTGCAGTGGGCACCTTCAGCCTTTACCAGGACACCAAGGTGCTGGCCAGGGCCTTTGGAAGGCTCTTGCTGGTAAGAGAGTATCTGGAGGCCAGAGGGTCTCTTGTGCTGAGAAGAGACTTGACTGGGCCTTAGGCAGTACCTGCTGGAGCTCTGTGCACCTTTGAGATGGAGTCTGTTGGGCCTTGCCCTTCTACATCCTTGGGGCTCCTCTGCTAAGGGCAGGTATGCATGTACTGAACGTCCTTTATGTCTTCAGGGTCATCCCCAGCCCCACTCACCTTAAGTCTGGAGTATGACTAGCCTGGTCTGTCAGGGGAGCTTTGGCTGTGGAAACCTGCCATGGGTTTAGGCTTGACTGGAGTGTCCAGGTAGACTACATGGACACTGTTCACCCGGCAGCTAGACTAGCGCTCTGGCCTTGGTCAGGGTCTGCTAGGGGTCCCATGCTTACTTGCATGCTGCTGACACTCATGCCTTCCTACCCTGTGGTGGGACTACCATTCCTTCAGCTTTGCTGAGTTCAGGCCTTCTGTCTTAAGGTTTTTTTGTTTTGTTTTGCTTTGTTTACATTGGGGTATGCGTATGGTGGCACACTCCTTTAATCCAAGCTCTCAGAGATAGAAGCAGGCAAGTCTCTGTAGGTTCAACGCTACCCTGGACTAATAGGGAATCCCAGGGCAGCCAGAGTTACATAGGGAGACCTTGCTGAGAAAAAAAATGAAATAGTTTTTCTACTGTGCAGGTCCTGGGGATCCATCTCAGGTCACGAGGCTTGGCAGCAGCTGCCTTTACTCACTGAGCCATTTTGCTGCCTTGAACTAACTTACCTTTCTCTCTTTCTCTTTCTCTTTCTCTTTCTCTTTCTCTTTCTCTTTCTCTTTCTCTTTCTCTTTCTCTTTCTCTTTCTCTTTCTCTCTCTCTCTCTCTCTCTCTCTCTCTCTCTTTCTCTTTCTCTCTTTATTCTGTGCGTATGGGTGTTTTGCCTGAATGTCTGTGCACCATGTGAATACAGTATTCTTGTGGACCAGAAGAGGGCACCAGATTCTCTGGAACTAGAGCTACAGACAGTTATGAGACATTATGTGGGTGCTAGGGATGTAACCTGAGTCCCCTGAAAGAAATAGCCAGTGCTCTTAACTGCTGAGACATTGCTCCAGCCCCTGAACTTCCTGTTTTAACCACCAAATGTCTCTCTTCAGTGTGACTGGATTGTCACCCTTGAAAAACTAAAAAGAGAATAACACAGAAGTTGCCATACCCTAACTGTACACTCTGTTCTCTTCCAGCCTGGCAGGAACTTGAACCAAAAGTAGCTTGGCAGGCAGGGTGTGGTTGGTACAGACCTTTAATCCCAACACACAGGAGGCAGAGGCAGGGGGAGTCTCTGAGTTCGAGGACAGCCAGCTCTACACAGAGAGACACTATCTTGAAAACCCTAAATAAATAAATAAAGCTTGCCTTGAATTTATAAATGTAAGAATGATTGAATCTAGGAATGGGGGCAGCTTGTTTGTGGGTGTAGGTGGTGTTTGCGTTTGCTGGAGAAACAGCGAAGGGAACAGATTTAGGCTAGAGCAGAGGGTTAGGAGGTGCTGGACCTGGGTTCACTTGTAGCCTGTAGGCCACATAGTATTTTGAGTGTTGTTATTAGAAGCAGGGACCATGGTACCTGGGCTGGGCTGGGCAGGGCAGGGCAGGACACATTGGCCAGGGAGGGTTCTTTGAAGCCTGATGAGGAACTAAGAAGCTGTGCTTACTGGAAGGAACATTGGGATGGTGGGAACAGATGGGAGCAGTAGGTCAGCTCCCCTGCATGGCTCCTCCACCAGCCCTTGTTTTACAGGCTCTCCCTAGTGATGCTGTGAAGACCAGAGCTGTCATCTGCTAACCTGTAGTGTCCTGCGTAGTTATGCCTCAGTGGAGGTCTGGGGTGGGGGCAGGATCTCTGACTAACATTTGGGTGGGATCTGAGACTATGTGCCAGGTAGGGAGGAGTTGATGTCCCTGTTTAATTTATTCCCATGCACACACCCAGAGAGCATGGAAGTCTGGCTAGCCAGAACAGCTGCTGAATACTCTTTGACTCATCTCTGGTATGTCATGGGACCATTTAGATACTTAAACTGGCTAAGGGATGGCCAGAGATGGGAAGCTGAGCCTTCACAGGCTCAGACCTCTGGCTTGTAAAAGGTCTCTTTCCAGGTCCCTGACTTCCAGACAACCGGGAGGGGTTTTGAAGGCTGCTTTGGGGCAACTTCCAGCATTGAGGAAGAGTGGCTCTGGACAATGGAGAGTCTGTCTACAATGGAGAGTCGTGCACACAAGAAGATGAAGGGAGAGTCTTCCCATAGCTCGTAGAACATTCCTTGAGGCCAAGGTCCTGCAGGATGGAAGGGTGCCCTGCTCTTCTTTGAGCATCTTGCCTTTGACTGGAGAGGCAGCCCATGCAGCCATCCTCACCTTCTTGTCACTACTTCGTGCTTTGTTTCCTGGAAAATACCTCCTCCCACCAAAAGGGTAGTGGTAACCCCAGGAGGACACCCCCACTCAATGCAGACATTCCAACTATCCTTATAGGACACTGTGTCTTGGCCCTGTTACTGGTCCACGTGACCACCAGTACACAAAGGCCTGAGGCAGGGGACTGGCCGGCCAACTGGAACAGCTGCACCACCAGCTGGGGAGTGCTGTGCTCTGCCACTACTCAAGGGTATGGGGAGGGGTTCTGCCCGGGGTCATCAGCACCACACATGCACTTAAAATAGAAGCCCAGGCTGCTTTGCTAAGTGGGGTGTGCTATTTGGGGGCTTCCTTTTAGGACGGTGGCTGTGACTCCTCCTCTAGCCTGGTGGGTGAGACACCTTTCTGTGGATGGTGAATTGCCCTCCATGCAGGGAAGACAATAGAGCTAGATGTCCCAATAAAATTGATTTTATTAAAGTCAGAATTGTAAAAAATGTCTGTGTATTGGGTATAGTAGTTCCTTATGGGTTTCCCTCTCAGCACGATCTAGTTGCTTTAAGGATGATAAAGAGAGACAGACATCGCTGCTTTCGCTGATGTGGGGCTGATGTGAAGCATTGGAGCCGCAGTCACGCAGGTGGGAGCTCTAGGCCTTGCTTCACTTTTCTCTATTTGCATTCTCGTGGGCAGACGGGAGAGAGTAAGATGGACGCTGTCCTGATCTGTGCTGCAGGTGCCACTGGGCCATCAGTAGCCCCGGTTGGCTGTACTTGGTACTCAGCGAGATGTGTCAGTCAAAGTGTTAGCTGCTGGCATTGGTTTTTGTTCTTTTGGGACTCGTTTGCCGTGTATGAACATAGCTTTTCCTGTTCTGGTTTAAGCATTTTTCCTTTTGCTGCCCAGTCCCTCTGGGATGGAAGCTGCTTGGTCACTCCCCTTGAGGCCTCATGAGCAGCAAGCCCAGTCCAGGCCATCTGTCTGTGAGGCCGCACGTCTCACCCGAGCTCTGGAGCCCAGCTGTTCATGGACAGTTGTTTCCTCTGCCCCCGTGAGCTCTGCTTGAGAAGTGTGGTCATTGTTCCCTAAATCTTCAGCCCTGAGCACAGGTGCCTCTGCCAACTGAGTTGGTGAGGCTCTTGGCTCTGTGGACATCATCACAGCGAGTGGGAAGCCCTAACGAGCTCAGTCCACCACGTTCAGGATTTGCTTATGTGGTCTGAGTGGAGGTTTTGCGGAGGCAGCTGGGTATTGGAGCCTCCCTGAAGGGATGCTTGGACATTTGCTGTGAAGCCCTTACTGTATGGATCCTGCTCTGTGGCTGTAACAGCTGGGCAAGAAGTGCAGATGAGGCATAGGGCCTAGCTGAGCCCTGAGTGATTGTGGGATCCCCGTGGCTCAGCCTCAGATAGGTGCAGGGGAAGTCGTGGTCCTGCATTTTCTCCCAGGTGGCCCTGGAGTCTGAGATTCTGGTGTGTGAATCTTTTACTACACAGTGGTTCACTGCTTACTCTTCCTCGTACGTCCTAGTTGAAGCAGATCTGATTTTTTTTTAAAGATTTATTTATTTATTTATTATATGTAAGTACACTGTAGCTGTCTTCAGACACTCCAGAAGAGGGCGTCAGATCTCGTTGCAGATGGTTGTGAGCCACCATATGGTTGCTGGGATTTGAACTTCGGACCTTCGGAAGAGCAGTCGGGTGCTCTTACCCACTGAGCCATCTCACCAGCCCCCCAGATCTGATTCTTAACAGTGTCCATCCTAAATATCTTTCTTCTGTGGGGTCAGGAGGATCTTATTTTTAGGGCATGCCTGGAGTGTGTGCACTATTGTGTTGCCTTCGTGCTGCTCCTTACCTCTACTGACCCATGACCCCAGTAAGCAACTGGAAGACACACGCCTGACCCTTCCTCGATCCTTGCTTTTCAACTCCTGCTGGTACTCTTGAGGCTGACCTGTTACCCCAGGCACCTCCACTGTGTCCTCCACAGTGCCTTGTATCCAGAGGTGTTGGTTTGTCTTACCAGGGGTACTGCCTTGTTGGAGGTGTTCCTGTATGGATCTGTATTGGAAGCCGTGGTGTAGGACAGTCAGCCGAGAGGGCTGGTCAGGCCCTGTGCTGCAAACTGTCACTTTGGACTGTTCTGCCCCAGCTGGTGCCAGCCAGCTGTGGAGGTGTTGTTAAAGCAGTCTGGGACACACCTGGGACAGGCAGCCTCGGGTGACTCCTTAGAGAGCTGAGCATTTGAGTTAGTCAGACCCTTTGGTGACACAGGAGCCTGAGAACAGCCGTTTATGAGGCTGAGGGGAGAATGGTTTACTTTGCTCAGCTTCAGAGGAGAGCACAGCTATTTACCTTGTGACGGACAGGAAGCAAAGAGCACTCCTGTGCTACAGGCTCGCTCCTCTTCCTTCCCTGTCCCACCTGCTTCCAACTGCCTATGGTGCCTCTCACACACCCTCATAGCAAACCTAGAGGTATACTAGTCTCTTAGGGGTTTTCCATAGCCAGGCAGATGATGTTGGAGAGTAGCTGCCACAAGGTTGAAGGCACGGGAAACAGCATCCATTCACACCCAGCACAGGGTGTCCCATTCTTTTTGATTGTTTTTGAGACAGGCTGTTACTTAGTATGGTCTGGCCTGGAACTGAATATATGGTGAGCTTGGCCTTGAACTCCTGATGGTCCTAAGTACTGGGATTACAGTTGTGTACCAACACACCTGGCTTGCATTCCCGTTGTTGTCCACCCTTCACCCTCTGCCCCATGAACTGCTGTGGGAGGGACAGGAGAAAGGTGTTGGCACTTCAGTCTAGAGGTCTAGATGTTCCCAGGCTGGTGGCTCCCAGACTCTCACCTTCCTGGTTGGAGACATCTCTTGTGGCTGCAGACAAGATGGTTGCTCAGGCCAGAGGCCTGCTGTTCCTTGTACCCCATGAACATTGCCACGAAGGACATGTCAGATGCCTGCACTCACAGCCTCTGTCTATGAAGGGAACCTCCTCAGGCCCTGCCTGCCTCGACACTGAATGAATGCTGGCTTGTGGAGGTTGTGGGTGACTTTGAGGTGAATGTGGCTTTGGGCCTGGCCCACACCGAGCCCGGCCTGTCTTCCTCTGATATGACCAGTTGCAGGGCAGGGCTCCCTACAGTGTCCTACAGCAGGGCTCTGCACATCTCTTCCTTCCTGCGACGTGTCTTTTCTCCCTCCGTAGTGCCTCCTAAAAGGTGGCCCAGATCATAGATCAGCCGAGTGCTGAGGCTTGTGGAGCCTGCCTTCCCACGCAACCCTGGGAAGCCTTCTCAGGAGGTCTGGAAGGAAACAGCTATCCCCACCACAAGGCTAACTGCAGCCTAGGCTGGCCTCTGTCCTGTTTGAAGCCCTAGTCTCCATGTTAACTCTCGCTGTTAACATGACAGAAACATCTTTAAGGAGGAAACTTGCTTTCAAGTTTGAGATGTTTCAGTTCCTGACTTTTAGAGCTGTGGGGAAGCAGAACAGAAAGGCCAAAGGGTGTGGTAGAGACTACTCGCGGGGTGGGAGGGACGGGCCACGTCAAGATGGACTCTCCAGGGTGACCTCTTTCCTCCAGCCATGACTCCTCCTTTCAGAGTTCCATAATCTTCCAATTTTGTATCTGCCAGTGGTTCATTGATGAGACCAGCCCTCTCATGACCTAGTAGTCCCTGGAAGGACCTCACCGGCCACTCCAGAACTGTGCTCTAATAATCTCTTAGGCATCTCAGTCCAGTCAAACTAACGATCAAGACTGTCACAACCTCACAATGGCATGCCCGTGTGTGACACAGGAGATAGAAGTAGAGGGGAGAGACACTCCCCTTCTGTCAGCCATCATGTGCACAGCACACTCGCATACCTGAGGCTTCTGGCTTGTGATAGAAGAATGGGATGGTCCCTGAGCTGAAGGATCCAGGCAGGCCCTGTTGATCTGAGGGCACAGCCTCCTGATGGCAGGATCCCAATTATTTGATGCTGGTGGCTCCTCGGTGGAATGGTGGAACACATGGCCAATGCAGCCCCACTTTGAGTTCTGTGTTCTAGCCTCACCCACAGAGCCCCTTCGGAGCTTGCCTACAATCCCAGCAGAGAGTACGCAAATGGCTCCTCCTTGTTGACTGTGCTGTCTGCCGCCTTTGCCCTGGTCCCAGGACTGAGTGGTACTATCTGTTCCTCTTCTCCACCACCTGCCTTGATGGGGCTGGCCTCTGATGGGGTGAGGTGGGAATGTAGTAACACAGTGGTTGGAGGGTATCTGGCCTGGTTACGGCCCGCTGACCCTTGCCTTCTATAGAAGCTGCCCTGGCCCTGAGTGCTGGCCAGTGGGGGACATTGGGAAGCACTCTTGAACTTCTTTTCTCATTAACCAGGGGCAACCAAGTCCAGATAAGGTCCAGGCACTGAGGAGAAAACTGAGCTGAGCCGGTGAGGCCGGCAGCTGCCCCAGGCCACACAGGTACATTTCTGGCTCGAGGTTAGCAGGTGCTCAGGGTGCAGTGAGTGAGCCCATAGCCTCTCGTAGAACCTACTCCCCCAGGACTGTCAGTCACACTGTGCCTTTTAACAAGAGAACTGGCAGACTTGCATATACAGTCCTGACACTTGGACACACACAGGGGTAGGCACCACCCTGCTTGGCCTCCAGGGTGCTGGCATGTGGTATTTCTCTGCCCACAGGGCATGAGAACAAATGGCCAGCTGCCACCACAGACCCAGCTCCCACGTGGCCAGGCATGCATGAGGGGGCTGCGCCTGGAACAAAAGGCCCTTCAGTTTTTCCTCCAACAAACATAGGGTCAGCAGGTTTGGGGGCCTGAGATTTAGTCCTTTGTGAGACAGAGCTCATAAGCTCTGTGTGCCATCACATGCCTGAGGGAAAGGTGGCAATCGGTGTTTGTAGAGGGCTGCCAAAGTGCTTTCCACAGTGCTGTCAGGGCAGTGCAGAGTCTGGGCTAGGCTATTCTCTGGTAGTGAATGGGCATACTTTGATGGAGGGGATCCTGGTCATGGCTGCATAGAGGACACTTCTGTAAAGCGTTCCCTGGTCAGAGCTTAGGCAGTAGGGAGTGAGGGCTAAGTAAAACTAGCCAGTCACAGAACAGAGGGAAAAGGACACCGGCTGCTGAGAATTGACATTCCGAGGCACTGTCCCCAGTCACAAAACACAGAGGAAGAAGGACACCGGCTGCTGAGAATTGACATTCCGAGGCACCGTCCCCAGGCTGTCCTGTGAGAACCTGCAGTAATGGCAGGGATGCGGAGAGCCACAGAACCCTTTGATGACCTTTTTTTTCCCTAGAGGGTCTTGCTGCCTGTGGTTTTCCTCCTGGGTACTGGGTATGCGTGTGCTTCGTGCTCAGAGACCTGAGCTCCTTGTCTTGGGCGCTCTGCTCTCTGGGGCTGTGGGTAGAACATTTAGAGTCACAGCGACAGGTGTGGCATCTACATGCCACCTGAGCTGACCAGCCCCTGAGGCGATGGCCCTATCTGCTTTGTCCCTCATTTCTCTACTTGGTTTGTTCTGCATATCTTTCTTTTCCACACTCGCCTTTCAACTGAGTGTCACCTGAGGCAGCATTCCCTTACTTAGCCTGGAGTGATGTCATGTCTGAAGGATTTTACCTTACCACTAGAAACCTGTTGTATGCGGATCAGCCCAGGGCTTTGCTCCCTGAACCTTTGTAGTCTGAAAGTAGCTCTGGAGCCTGCCTGTGCCATTCTGCCTACTCCTTGCCTCGTTTTCAAGGGTCATTGGCCAGGCCCTTGCTTACCCTATATTTAGCCCTTATAGAGGACTAAGCAATGAAGTTCTGGTCACCAAGCTTCATATACCCTGATACTAGGTTCTCAACACCCCTGTGGATGAGCCTTCCATACCTGCATATTCCTGAGCATATCCTCTCAAGGCCTCTGTCCATTGTTTTCTGTCACTAGTACTGGACAGTAGACCCCAGGGAGAACAGGTAATCTGACTGCAGTGATTTGGATCCCCAGGTCAGAGCCCCCTCTGGGCAGACAGGCTAGAGGGGAGGGGAGGTCCAGAGATCATCCAGAAGATGGAGAGGCTAGGACAGTAGGAACCTGGGGTGGTCCTTGGTGGTCAGGACACTATTAAGGCCTGTGGAGCCTTTTGTTTTAGAGTGAAAAATCACAAAGTAACTTTGAGATGAAGGCCTACAGGGCCAAGATGGATTTCCTAGTTGGTCTTCCTTGGTCAGCAGCCAAGGAGACCCCAGCTTTAAGATTCCCAGAGGAGCCATGCCAGGTGCCTGGGCACAGAGGACGGCTGGTCAGTTTCTTGGTCCCCATGTAGGTACAAATAGACCCTGAGTCCTCATCGATTGAGAGGGTATAGGTGAGAAAGGGTGGGTGGTTCAAGAACAGGTACATCCCAGGAAGTCCGCAATGAGCCTACGCTGGCTATTGTCACTGCTCTGCCTAGTTACATATCTGCTCCAAGGCCCCAGGGACTACTGAACTCTGCCTTGGCCTTTCCTGCCAGATGTACACCCTGCATCCCAGATGGGGTCTCCTGATCCTTATTGGGTGAACAGCTCTCTGAGAGGTCTTGTCCTTGACGATGGGTTTGTCTTCTCTCTCAACAAATTATACTTTTGTGTCCACAGTTTGCCAGTGGTTGTGTGGGGGTGGGGGTGTGTGGGAGAGAGAGAGAGAGAGAGAGAGGGAGAGGGAGAGGATCTTACAGGTTTTCATTTGTATGCACTTGTGTACATCTGTGTAAATGTATGCCCTGTATGCATGCAAGTGCCCATGGAGGCCAGAGAGGGCATCACATCCCCTGGAGCTGCAGTTCTAGGCAGCTGTGAACATCTTGAAGGGGTAAAATCAGGTGCTGTAGAAGAGCAGCTCATGTTCTTAACCTTTAAGCTATCTCTCCAGCCTCACAGGAGATTCTCAGTGATGTTCCAGCCCAGCCCTTTTGCACTGTTGGGGGGATTGTAAACTAGCAGGGTGGTCCTTTGGAAGATAGTATGCAGATAACTCAGAATTAAGCTTAGAATTACCCTTTGATCTAGTAATTCCATTTCTAATAAATAAATAAAGCAAGCAAGCAAGCAGGCTGGGAGGTAGCTGTGCATGTCTGTCATCACCAAGACTTTCACAGCAGCCAAGAGGCAGAATGGCTCACATGCCAGGCAGATGACAGATAGACAAATGTGGCCTATCTGCATCACATGGAGAGCACTCTGTCACAGACTATAACTTGGATGAACCTGAGGACAGCGTAACCACTTGGTGAGCTCCAGATGCAGTGAGAAACCCTGTCTCAGGAGATAAGGTGGGAATAATCAAAATTGGCTGATGGTGACCTTTGGCCTTCCTATACCCGTCTACACACATGAACATGTATACACATACACCACACACAATAAACAAAAACTAAAAATAATACTAGCTGTTATGGTGGAACACACCTTTAATCTCAATACTCGGGAGATGGAAGCAGGCAGATCTCTGTGTGTTCATGGCCAGCATGGTTTACAAAGAGAATTTAGGCCAGCCAGTGTATCAAAGTGAGACCATGTCTAAAAATCCAAAATACCAAATACAACACTGTCGAGCCATATGAAAACTTTTGATAATTTTTCAGAAAAAGTATGAATTATCAGTTGAGTATCCATAAGCCAAAGTCCTAAATGTTCAAGTTCAAAACATTCTGAGCATCATGATGCCTTGTGTGGGAAATTTCTGATCTCATGTTATAGATCCATCTAAAAATATGGGAGCACCTTATCTTCCAGGTATGTCTTATGAGTCCGAGTCCCATCCCCAAATTACCATTTGTGTGCACATATGTGTGGGCTTGTGTATATATAAATATTCTGGAACGCTTGGCCATAGGCATTTCAGACAAGGGAAATATGAGCTGTTCTTAGTTATGGGTCCCTAAAATACAAGCCTGAAGAAATTAGGCTGAAAGTAGAGAAGGTGATGAGGCTGTTTCCCAAGCTGTGATGTCAAGAAATGCACAGCCTCAAATGGAAGGGCAGGTCCATGTCAGCAATCACGTAGCGGGTTCCCAGTGCTGACGGCCTGAAGCTTGTAAGGCTCAGCACAGTCCAGACGGCATAAGGGGAAGCTGGGTTGACTATATTCACAGGTGGTGACTTAATACATTAGGATGTCTCTTAATATACAGTATTCATGGAAAGAGAGACTGTTGATTGAAAAAATAATTGGTGAAGTTTGTGCCTTTAAGACCATAGAATTAGGGCCAATGAGTCTACAAGGGTATAGTGTCGTGCTGCCAAGCCTGCTGACCTGAGTTCAATCCCTGTGACCTGTGGTGGCAGTTTCCTTCTGACCCAGTCACATGAGCCTTGTGGCATATGTATGTCCCCCATACCTAAATAAAACTTTAAATTTTTATTTTAAATGATGTGTATTTGTCTTACTCTATGTGGGTATGTGCATGTGAGTGCAAGCTGCTGCAGAGGCCAGAAGTTATCAGGTCTCCTGGAGCTCCAGTTACAGATGCTTGTAACCACCCAGTGTAGGTGCTAGGAACCCAATTCAGGTCCTCTGCAAGAGCAATGTATGCTCCTAAACATGGAGCCGTTTCTCCAGCCCTTATTTAAAAAAAAAAAAAAAAGTAAGAACATAGAAATAAGTATAGTTTGTTATCCAATTTCTACCAAAGTTTGGAGGCCCCACCATCCAGTATGGCAATGCACATCTAATTGTTGAAAATTGTAACTGAGCTTTGTGAATGAGGAGATGGGAGATTTCTGTCTCTGCAGAAAATTCCAGACAGTGTTGCATCAGCACACAGTTCTCAATGTACACATCAGAAGTAGTATGCTTAAAGCCAGAAAAGGGAGAGCTATTTAAACTGTTCTCTTGGTGTGTGTGTATGTATGTATGTATATGTGTGTCAGGGTGTGTACACATTTGTGTGGGTGCACTTGCCTGTGCGTTGGGGAAGCCAGAGAGGGCATCAGTTTGTTTGAGGCTAGAGTTACAGACTTGCTTGCACACATGCTGCTTATATCCATGTGTGCACCCAGATTGTTACACATGTGCGGGGATCTGAACTCTGGTGATTATGCAGCACATGCACTTAACCACCAAGCTATCCAGTTCTTATCAAAACGCCTGGAACTACTGCACAGTGCAGTGAGCACTAAATCAGATGGCTGGCCTTCAACTCAGATCCACATGCAGACAACCAAGCAGGATGAGGCGTGTCTATAAACCTAGGTACCCAGGAGGCTGAGGCAGGAGGATTGAAAGTTCAAGGTCTGCCCAGGCAGCTTAGTGAGGTTTTGCTAATTGTTTTATAGAGACAATTAACAATTATTGTTTTCACTCATTGTTTTATAAAGTAAAAAACGATGAAGGCATAGGTCAGTGATGGACCAATTACCCAGCATGTTCTAGGTTGGAATGCACCTAGGAGAAAAAAGACTTGTGGGAGAAATCTTGGGTATGAAACAGAGAAGCAAAGATCCAGGGTCAATAAGTGTCACTTGTCTCTAAATGCAGTTTGATCTTATACAATTCTACACATTTTCAACCCTAGCAAGCTAGTTCTAGAATGTATATGCAATAGACATACAGCTCTGAAAACAGGTTGGTGTGTGTGGGCTAAGGGAGTCTCTGTTTTTAAAGTGTTAGATGACTACTCTAGGTGAAAGCTTAAAACCAGCCCTCACTCTCGGGAGCATATACATCCAAGATCGGGGTGCCAGAAGATAGACTCACTGTCTGGTGGGGCCACTTCCTGGGTCATTACCCAGCTTTTTATATTCTTACCTGGCAGAAAGAGCAGCGGCTGCAGGTTCCTTACAGTCCCCTAAAGAGAACCCACCTTCTTGGCCTACTAGGTCTTTCACCTTGGGAGTTAGGATTTCAACATGGATTTGGGGAGAAAACCAACATTCCTTTACTTAACTGGTATTCCCACAGCCTCCTAGCAGTCAGATGCCTTCCTGAGATGGTCAGGTCGGATCCAGATCAGCTCAACCAGCAGTGGACTATATCTCCTGCCATACCCAGGTCATCCCTGGTGGTCCAGGACCCACAGTGTTTCTGTAACTGGAAGCCAGTATGAAGCTTTGAGTTAGGCTGTGCTTCCATCTTTGGTATATGCTACGGTAGGTGTCTGGTGGAGGGCTGGTTATGTGGCTCTTCATTCTTGGTGCTGGCTTCTGCTTCTGGGTTCAAGTTGACTGCCTCGGTTCTGTCCTTGTAGACAGTGAGATGGGAGTGGACAAGGGGCCTGCCACCAAAAAGTGACATGGGTTACCTCTGCTTGGGTCTCCCCAGAGCTGACCTGTTCCCGTTGTTAACTAGCTTCCCACTGAGGGCACACCATCATCCAGTCAGCATGGGAGGCAACCCAGAATTAGGGTAGAGCAGAGTTTGAGTACAGGCACAACCTCCTCAGGACAATGGGCAGGGGTTAGGGTGAGCTTTGTCTCCAAGAAAACCCTCTATTCTCCATGTGGAGAACACGTGCTGACTCATATTAGAGTATGCTGCTCTCCTTTGCTGCCTCACCCCGTTCCTGAAACCACAGAAGGCTCTGGAGGATTGGGCACCACTATGGTCCAGTCTGACCTTGAACTCTGCTCTGAGCTGATTCTTTTCCTTCCTTCCTAACTTCCTTCCTTCCTTCTTTCCTTTCTCTTTTACATATTTTACAAGACATGTGCAGGCACGTTTGCATCCATGTTTGTGCAAATGCATATGGAGGCCAGAGGTTGTGTTGGGTTTCTCCCATCATAACGCTTCGTTTTACACATCAGGCAGGGTGTCTCATTTGAACCCAGAGCTCACTAATTCTAGCTAGCTTCTTTGCTCCAGGGTTCCCCTCCCTGTTCTGACTCTGAAACACCGCATGGCTGTCCCTTCCACAGGGATTGCATAGACTCTGGGGATCCGAGTGACGTCTCCCCAGCTCCCGAGCTGGTCCTTTAGTCGCGTTGCTGAGCAGATGCAGTAAAAGAGAAGGTGGTAGCACCCGATACTTGGCAGATTACCTTCGGACGTGTGCCACCTGCCAGTGAAATTACATCTTGTAATGGTGTTGACTTTAAAGTGCACCGCTCCTCACTGATGCGTCTCAGGAATGTCCTTACTCCGAAATGCTGTGTGTCAGCAACCTATTCCCTGTCTGGTTGAGTCCTGATGCCTTTTTAGAATATACTATAGGCCCACCTGTGCCTCCAGTCTGTCTTTTCAGACCTGTAATTTTCAGAGCCAATGGACACAGTGCTACCCTCCTGACCCTGGGCTCTGTTGTCCAGGATGACAGAGGTACCCTACCCCTATAGTTAACCATAACCAACTTGCAGGTCCTTTTTAAAAATATATTTAAAATTCTTTTCATTTTACCTGTGTGGGGATTTGCTCTCTTGTATACCTTTTTACCAACTACAGGCATGCCTGGTGCCCACAGGGGCCAGAAGAGGGTATCAGACCCCTGGAACTGCAGTTACAGATGCTCATAAGCCACCATGTAGATGTTGGGAATTGAATTTGGGTCCTCTGGAAGAGCAACAACACCCTTAACTGCTGACCCATCTCTTGAGCCCACCCCCCCTTTTTTTTTTTTTTGGTTTTTCAAGACAGGGTTTCTCTGTATAGCTCTGGCTGTCCTGGAACTCACTTTGTAGACCAGGCTGGCCTCGAACTCAGAAATCTGCCTGCCTCTGCCTCCCAAGTGCTGGGATTAAAGGTGTGCACCACCACGCCCGGCTCTCTTATGTGTTTATGGGAAGGACATCTCTGTTGTTGAGCAGAGCTCATGTTGTTGTTAATGTTCATGTGTGTGTCTTCGTGTGAACTCAGACTCATTTTCCCTGGCTAAATTCCCAGGGTTGCAGTGCCATGCTGAGAGCTGTGTGTGGCTTCATGGAAACTTAGAAGCTGATTTCCAGAATTCCAGCTGCTCTGCCTCCTGCCCAGGGCTGGGTGTTGGTGTCTTTTGCTCTTTGTGAACAGCTCTGGTATAGTTTCTGCTATGACTGTGACTTGTACTTACATCACCAGTGACTAATGATGTCGGGAACCTTGCTGTACCAAGTCACCTGTCTTTCCAGGCAAAGGAGCTGTTCAAACACTTCACTCACTTTTTTATTGTTTTGGTTTTAATTTGTATTTTATGGGTTACAGGTGTTTTGTCTATATGTATCTCAGTGCACCACATGTATTCCTTGTGCCCAAGGATGCCTACAGAGGGTATCAGAGCCCCTGGAGTCAAAAGCTTTTTTTTTTTTTTTTTTTTTGAGACCACTTTCTCACTGATCCTGGAGTATACCAGTTGTCTTAGACTGCCTGGCTACAGAACCTGAGATTCTCCTCTGCCTCTGCAGTGTGACATTTTACTTGGAGGCTGGGGATGGAACTCAGGTGCATGGCAAGTTCTTAGCCAACAGATCCAGCTCTCCATCCCCAAAGCCTGTCTGTAACAGTGGTTTTGCAGAGGAAAGTTGCTCACTATGTAGCCTTGGCTGGCCTGGAACTCATTCTGTAGACCAGGCTGGGCTCAGAATCCCAGGGATCTGCCTGCCTTTGCCTCCAGAGTGCTGGGGTTAAAGGTGTTAGCTACCATTCCAGCCAAAGTGTTAAATTGTGATGGAGTCAGATTTATCAGTCCTTTGTCTGACTGTTCGTCTCTGCTTCCCTTTCTGTGGGCAGCACATTGGATGCAGCTTTTGTCGTCAGGGTGAGAAAGCTAGACTCTATTTTCCTTTCTTCAGTTGTTCTGGATATTCTAGTGCCCACGCATATGAGAGGTAAAGTCGGTGTGTTGATTTTGACAGAACCACACAACCCTTCTTGTGATTTCACTAGAATAGTACTAAATGGATAAACCAGTTTGGGGAGAACTGATGTGCAGCCCGTAGCCTGGCTCTCCACTTCCTTCTGTTGTTGAGCTTGTTCACCAGCATGCAGAGCTTCCTTGAAAATCGTATTTGCTTGTTATTATTTGTGTGTTTGTGTAGATGTTGGGGCGGGTGCATGAGTGTGGGTCAGAGGACAGTTTTGTGAGGTTAGTCAGCTTCTCACTTTTTATGTGGGTTCCAGGGCTCAGACTCTGGCTGCCAGGCTTGTGCAGTGAGTGACTTCACTTGCCAGCCCAGCGTTTGGAGTTTCTAGCATGCATTTACTTTAGATATATTTTCTCTATTTGGAGATAATATGAGTGAATGTTTTTTGAACACTTGACTTCCATTTGTTTACTGGGAACAGTGTGTGGTTCATAATCACTTTTTATAGGTATCCTGGCCAGTGGGAACTTGTCCTGACCCTTCCTGCGTTCCTTAGGTTTCTCTGTGCACAATCCTGGAGTCTGTAGACAATGGCGGTTTGCGTCTCCCTTTCCTGACCTCATGTCTTTGGTTGCCTTGCTTTGCCTGTCGACCCAGGCAGGCAGGACAGGGCCGTGTGAGACACGGGCAAGGACAGTCAAGGCAGCCCACATCCTGTCTTCAGGGAAGCAAGTCTCTGCTACTCCCGTGACAGGTGCAGACTGGGAGATCCCTTCTCTTCCCGACTCACTGAGAGGTCTAGCATGAATATCAGAACTGCCTCTGGAGCTTCTGCAGACTACCACATTCCTCCTGCACAGTCCAAGAGGCTCCACGCATCTCCAGTTGTTGCCATAGCAACCTCACTTGATGCCAGCTTTCCGTGTCAGTTGACTTCTGGCACGATAGCAAACAGTCAAAGAATCGACTTAGAGGACTCAGAGTTAGAGAGATTGCTTTCAGTCTGCGGCACAGTGGGACATCATGATGGCAACATGGGTGTAATGAGACTACAGGCCTGACAGTCAGCACAGCCAAAACCTAGGAAGAGTCTGGCTCCCACAGTCCTCTACTGGGTCCTCCTCCTAAAGGGCATGTCCTCCACTAGGTCCCACAGTCCCTAATGGCATGTCTTCCACTGGGTCCCACAGTTCCTCTTTTTTTTTTTTTTTTTTTTTTTTCGAGACAGGGTTTCTCTGTGTAGCCCTGGCTGTCCTGGAACTCACTCTGTAGAGAGACCAGGCTGGCCTCGAACTCAGAAACCCACCTGTCTCTGCCTCCCAAGTGCTGGGATTAAAGGCGTGCGCCACCACCGCCCAGCCCACAGTTCCTCTTAAGGGTGTGTCTTCCACTGGGCCCTCTTCCTAAAGCTTCTACTACCCATAGGCACTAAGCCTTTAATACTTCTACTACCCATTTAATACTTCTACTACCCATAGGTACTAAGCCTTTAATACTTGGTCTCTTGAGAAAACTGAACCAAATTGAGGGTACAGATGGGTTTTTTCTCATTTAGCTTATTGATATGGTAAGTTAAAATGATTTTCAAATGCTGAACCAGTATTTCATCCCTGGAACATCCCCCATTGGCTGTGTATATTAATATCTTTATGTCTTGCTAGATTTAGCTTGCAAATACCTGTGGAAGGACTTTACATCTGTATTCATGACATCGGCCTGTAGTGTGCTTTCCCTGGCCTCTTCTTCTCATCTCTGTCCTGCTCCTCATCTTGTATCTTTTTTAATAAGGTCTGGCTGAGTAGCCCAGGCTGGCCCAGGTCATCTTATCTCAGCCTCCCGAGTGCTGGTACTGTGGGTGAGTGCCAGCCACCACACCCAGCTTTTGTGGTTTCTTTATGGTGCTGTTTTTTTTGTCTGTGTTGATAGAAAGGCAATGCTAATCTCATAAGTGGAGGCAGTCCTTTCTCTTCTGCTTTCTGGAAGGTTATGTGGATATGTTTGTTTTTCCCTCTGCCCTGAATTAGGGATGTAGTCCTGTGTGTCAGACATGGTCAGCAAGCAGTACTCTTGCCTCTGGATTAGCTGGATTTTCTTCTTCAGAACATTTGGGCTTCACTGACTTTACTTAATAGATAGTACTGTTCTGTTACCAGTTTCAGCTTGGTAGGCTTTGGAGATTGGGGGCTGTAAGTTGTTACATTTTATCTGCTTGAGGAGTAGGTATCGGAGATCTCTAGTTCTCTCTTTTATTCCCAATAAAGAGAATTTTCTTTTTTCTTTTTTTAATCTTTGTTTGGCTGACGGTTTTGGAATTTTCTCAATCTTTGCAAAAGAGTAACATCTGGTTTTTATTTTCCCTATTTCAAGTTGTTTCTGAGTATCTCTATTGTCTCCTTATGCTTTGTTGGTGTTCAGTTTGCACTCTCCCTCTTCTGGTTTCTTATTGTTTTATGCAGCTTATCCTGTTCAGTGGGAATCTTTCGACTGAAACACTAATGCCTGCACAGATCCTGACATACTGTCTTCACATTGTTTCCATTCCGGAGGCTTTCTAGTTTCCTTTGAGATACTCTGTTTCTGCAGGTCCATTTCCTAGGTAACTGTGTCTTCTACTTGTTGTGGCTTCTCAGTAGCCACCTCTCATCTGTGGCTTCATTCCCATACTTCTTCAAGTTCTGCTCGGGTATGAAAACATTACACAGAAATCTCCAGAAAGAGACAGCTTGCAAGTTTTCAGGTACACCAGCTATCCCAGAGAGTGAGAGAAGTCCCTTGGCTTCTCAGAGTTGTACGCACAGCCCTACTGGTTACCCTGGAGGCTAATCAGAAACTGCCCATAAGTAGGCAAAGCTTGTCTCCATGTACCTCAAAGGCTTTAGAGCAGAATATCGAGCTGAGTTCATGTCTGCTTCGTGGAGGTGGCAGCATGGGATAGGGGCAGCCAGGCCTGGGTGGGAGGATGTCTTCCTATAGCTACAAGCTATACTGCTGCGTTAGTGCAGGCACTCTGGCCTTTGGAAGCCTCTTGTTCTTGAATCTCACATGATTGGCTTTCCGATGTTTCTTCTCTGGTGTTTCCATCTAGTCCCTCCTAGTTGGTGCCTCTCCTAGGGACACCCAAGTGTAGCTGTGGTGTCCTTGCCTCTCCTAGGGACACCCAAGTGTAGCTGTGGAGTCCTTGCCTCTCCTGGGGACACCAAGTGTAGCTGTGGAGTCCTTGCCTCTCCTAGGGACACCAAGTGTAGCTGTGGAGTCCTTGCCTCTCCTGGGGACACCAAGTGTGGCTGTGGAGTCTTTGCAGCTCTCTAGGCAGCTGGGCAGTGTACCTAGGACGTCTGCTGCAAGTCTGAGCCCTGTGTCTTGCAGGTTGTGTAGCCTGACCCTGAAGAAGCTGGCAGTGCTCCGGGAACTGGAAAAAGAACTCCTGTCCGTGGTGATTGCCGTCAAGATGCAGGTAACCCTCACTGCACACACACAAGTGTGGCCAGCCTCACTTCTCACTCGGTCCCTGAACCCTCACCACTGAGCCACCTACCCAGGGCTTTTGCTCATGCCTGTCCCAGGTAATAGGCTTGAGTAGTAACAAGAAGAGACAGGACATGGGGCTCTCTGGACTAGAACCTGCCCCAGTGTTTTGCTGTTCTTTGGAGAGCCTGTGACTGGATGAGCTTGGATCCCACCCTTCTGGGCAGAGCATCCCTGGCCCTCCAGATGTGTCTGCTAGCCCTTTGGGCTGCCTCTGTTGTGTTGGGGACTGGCAGGTTACAGGTTGACTCTCAGGGGACAGGATGTGGATTTTGACTCCTGGCTGCTCAGATGTAGCTCAGGGTGACCCTCTGTGCATGGGTGGCACATGCAGGGCAAGTGGCAGGCAGCCCCACACAAGGCCTGTGTGTGCCTGGGTAAAGGGGGCAACTGTTTATTACCTTACTCCTCACCCTCTGTCAGGGAGTATGTGGGTCCTGCTGAGGTAACCTATTTTTGACACCCGCCCCCCATACTGCCTATGGTATTGGACACACCCCAGACCTGTTGTAATAGTGTGCTTAGCACTTCGCCTGTCATTCAGGGTCTCCTCTGCCACACAGAACCCTCCATCTATGCAGGACCCTCCTATTTTGCCCTGAGATGTGTGGTTGGAGTTCAAGGAGGCCTGGCTTCTGTTTATGGTTGGAGGTGCTGTGGATTCTTGGCATCTAAGCAGGCAGGCAAGTCTCCACCAGCTTGGCTTTGTGCCAGACTGTGCCCTGTATCACCTGCGCAGTTTGAATCTATTGTAAACATCTTGTGCTCTTCCTGTCCCTGTGGCAGTGTCTTTTTTTAAATGGCATACTCTGTTGACCCCACACACCCATACCTGTGCACTGGCCTTCAGAGGCCATCGGTGGGCTGTGCTGTGCTGTGCTGTGCTGTGGTGACTGTTCCTCTGGCAGGAGCTGCTCTTGGTCTTCCACTTCTGTTTCTTGGGTAGAACCTTTTGGTGGAATCAGGTTTTAATCCTGCTCCTGCTTCCCTACCCAGTGAGGCCTTTGTCATGCTAGTTCAGAGTGCTGGTGTGAGGATGCTCTCTGCTGGTTTGCTTTAATATGCTCTAGACTAGAAGGCTGTTTCCTTCCAGGGTTCCAAGCGTGTCTTGAGATCACATGAGATTGTGTTGCCTCCTAGTGGACAAGTGGAAACTGACCTGGCTCTGACCTTCTCTCTCCAGGTAAGTGGGATACCTGGATAGTGAGGATTTGAGAAAGTCAGTGCTTTGGATAGTAAACTCTCCTTCCCATGGTGCCCAGGGTGATGGGCACACTTTGTTCAATACCCTGGAGATGGTGGACTCATTTCCTCCCAAGTGCCCTGAGTGACAGGTGTGCCCTGAGTACCCTGGGTGCTGGATGCCTTGTCAGAGCCACCTGTACTCTTTCTTACTTGGATCTCCTCTTGATCAAGAGTTATTATTAAACAATTAGAAAATACTGATATACTTTCTCCCCCTCTCATAATAAAGAAAACGGAATGATGAGGTCTCTGTTAGTTGTTTCATTGCTGGGACAAAATACCTGGTAAGAAGCACACTTCAGGGAGGAGGGCTTATATTGGCTCACAGTTTGAGGTAGAGTTCATTATGGTGGAAAAGTTGAGGCTGCAGGAGTTAGGCAGCTGGTCACATGGCATCCGCAGACGGGAAGCAGAGAGCACTGATTGCTGAAACTCGGCTTACCTCCTCCTCCAGCCTGGGGCCAGTGGAGTTTCCCACATCTGAGGTGGGTCTTTCCACCTCAGTTAACGCAGTCTTGACGATCCCACACAGGTGTGTTCCAAGGACAACCTAATCTAGGCAATCCTAACTGGAGCACCTCAGAGCCTGTCTCCTAGGTAATCCTAGATCCTTCCAGGTGACAAGCAAGGTTAAGCATCACATTGACAAACATATCAAGACAGGGTTGCTTTATTCTCTTGTTTAGCAAAGATTGGCAAGACTGTGTGGAAACAGTGTGTTAAGTTCAGAGTCCTTGTGGAGGAGGAAGCCTGCCAGCCCAGAGCATCTGGTTCTGGGCTTTGTGTACCACTGTGGGGGATCCAGTTTATGGAAGTGTAATGTACCAGTTTACACACCTGTGTCAAGTACGTGGCCCCAGTGACTTCTGAGAAGTGTGTTGATGAACAGCCTGCTTGGACACTAGAGGTTAACCCTGCTTCCAGAACTTACCCCAGGCTCTGGTTGTGAGCTCTAAGGACCCCATGGGAACTGTTTCCTCTGAGTGAAGCCCCTGTCACAAGTGCAAGTTCTAAGCATGTGCCGCTGTAGCAGATGGGACAATGTTGCTTGGTAGCCTAAGCAAGCAGTGCACAGGGTCATCCACAGAAGGCCCAGCTCCTCCCACATAGAGAAGACGATCAGAAACTTAGGGCCATGTTGTATATTGAGAAGGTGCCAGGCTGTCTTCAGATGTCACATGATAACTCATCCCAAGCAGTGCAGCAGATATGTTCCTCTAGTGTAGAAGTGGATCCCCTGATCTAAACAGAGGGCAGCCTCACAATGTTGCAGATTCTTGAGGGTAGGTTGACCCTGGAAGGTCTCAGCCGTGTTAGCAGGCGCTCCTCGGGGATGTTGTTGATCCTGCCGTCAGCAGCCAGGCTGCAGCAGGCGTCAGGAAGCTTCTTGTGCCCACAGTACCCCCACTTCCTGAAGCGGGAAGGCAACAAGCTGCAGATCATGCTACAGCGCAGGAAGCGGTACAAGAACAGGACGATCCTGGGCTACAAAACGCTGGCCGCGGGCTCCATCAACATGGCTGAGGTAGGCTTCCGGGCCGGTGTCAGGGCTCCAGAACACGATGAATTTATGCATCTGATAGACCATCCTCCAAGTCATCAGAGCACCCACAAGTTTGGGCTCCACTGTGGCATCACTCTGTGGATACTTCCCTGTCCCCAGTCCTATGCTACAAAGTGTGCTGCTCCAGTACTGTAACCATCTGTACCCCACTTCCCAGAAGAGTGCTTGGAGCTGCCTTTCCTGGACTCCTTCCTTACACGGGTTCTCCCTGGATGTCCCCTTAGTCTTTGCTCTGCCCCAGTAGCTCAGACGAGCACATGAGCCATGCCAGTAGAAAGACCTCAGAAGGGCAGAGAGCCAAAAGCTCCCATATCTCCTGGAAGCCATGCTGCTCTGCAGAGACTGAGGAGACAGGATGGTCTCCTAGGCAGGTGATGCCTCTGGGCTGAACAGCTGACCCTCATTGATACAGGAATGACTTTGGGAGAAGAGGCAGCTCAGCACTGGCCACTTTGTCCCTAAGTTATAGAGCTTTCCTCTTTTGGAGTTCCAGTTCGTGTCTGGGACAAGTATGCAGCTGTGTTGGTGGCCACCTGAGGCTGGAAGGTTGGCTGCAAGCCAGGATATGACACCGTCCTCAGCGTGAGCTACCCAAGGATTCGGGGCTACTCAGTGCCTCGTCAGCCACTGTGCGTTCAGGTCTCTCCATCCTGGCCTAAGCACTCAAGCCTGCCACATCCCGTCTCTTGGAACTTCCCTTGCCTTCCTGGCCTAAGGCTTTCCCTCTGATTCTATAGGCAGTTGCTGGAGTGACCATACCCAAAGTACATCTGCTACAGCACCTATGGTTTAAAGACTGCACGCTTCCTGTGCCCCGTCACTCCTAAGGTTCCCTCACTCAGTGTCTGTAGTTCCCAAAGGCCACTTTTCACACCTCCTAGGACCCTGCTCTACTCTTTACCCTCTTAAGCTTCCTTAACTTTGAAAATGAAAAAGGCTGTGAGGAGTAGAGAGGAGGAGGCGCCACAGAGTGACTTGGCTTTAGCTCCTCCTGTGTCACTCAGTGTCACCAGCTTCTGCTGGGCCAGAGGGTTTCCGAGTGCTGAACTGCTGAGCTATTGAAGCAGGAACTGCTGCTGTCCAGGATTGTGCCTAGCTGGCCAGTCCCAATCCAAGATGTTTCCAGAAGCCCAGCTGCAGCCCAGGGAGCCAAAGAGAGCATGAAGAAAAGGGCTGGCAGCAAAGCAGGGTTGAGAGCGGCACAAGCCTTTGCCAGGGCCTTGTCTGTGCGTCTGCCTGGGACCCTGCCTGGACCAGAAGGCTCTTTTGAGGTGAAGCAGCTGGTACAGCGTATGCTTCTGTCCAGGCAGGACCAGGCCCTGAGTTACCTGTGGCTCCATGTCAGGATGTTCCAGAGAGCAGTAGTCTGCTGAGGTCAGAGCAGGCGTTCAGGCCTGTCTTTAGCACGTCCTTTTTGTTCCCTACCCTCCCAGTAGAGGAAGCCGGAGAGCATGTTTTTCTAGGTAAAGAGACTCCACCTTATCCTGGTTCACACGTGCATGCACACATGCACACGCACACATACCATGCCTACACTGCACTCCCCCATCTTACCCAAGCCTGGGTGTCCCTCAACTCCTGTGGTCACATACCGGTGCTGCAGAGGTCAGCTTCCTAATGGATACTTGTTTTTGAGCTTCTGTTCGCACTTAGATCTGAGGCTACCTTAGGGAGGTGACAAGCACTTAGTGCATCTAGAGTGTTAGGGGAGAGAGGTTTTTCTTCCATGTGTCTCCTGTGCACACTTTGCGCATGAAGGCCCCAGTATCTGGCACAGGGTGGCTGGCCTGCCTTCCTGATTCAGTTTCTGAAATGTTGGTTAGAAAAAAATGTGAGCATCCTTTCTTTAATTTTCTTTACTGACTAGAGTTGTCATCCTAAATCAGTCCCCAATTTAAAAAAATGATTATATGTGTTTATTTGTGTGCATGTGTGCGCACATATGTGTTGAGGTCAGAGGACAGTTTATGGCAGTAGATTTTTTTTCCACCATGTGCCTTCTAGAGATTGAAATGAGGTCATTGCAATACCTTTACCTGCTGAGACATCTTGTTGGCTCCAGTACCAATCTTTTTTTAATCTATAAAATTTTAACATTTGAGTCTGATCAAGAGGCCCCAAAGCAACTTGTATGCCCTATCAGGAACAGGCCTAGCATCTGTGTCTGCTTTTGAGGTAATGTCAGGGCCAGGATAATCGCTAGGTCAGTACTGCTTTCTGCTGCCCTTGCTAGCTTGTTAAGCTGTTTCTCCTTGACGTCTGCCCTCATGAGTCTTTACATACGTTTCCCCAAGGCTGAGTGGCCCCCACTGTCACACACTGAGGCTGCTACTGACATCTGGACAGTAGACAGTGGTGAGTGGGGGTAGGAACAATTTGAGTGATGTCCACGGGGCAGCAGGGGTGCCAGAACTGACTGGTCTATAGATCACTCCTCCGTCTATCTGCAGTCAGAAATTCCAATCCCAGCGCTGACCTCCCTGCTCAGCCAATCTGCTTTGCCCAGGGGTTTCTCTGGTTTCCTGCCAGCCTTCTACTAGGTGCGCCCTGCTCCTGAATATTGGAGCTCTCTGGGGTGGAAGCCCTCCTGATACCTAGAACCATGTTCCATAGGTGATGCAGCACCCCTCTGAGGGCGGCCAAGTTCTGAGCCTCTGCAGCAGCATCAAAGAGGCCTCTGTCAAGGTGGCCGAGATCTGGATCGTCTCCCTGTCCAGCCAGCCCATCGACCATGAGGATAGTGCCATGCAGGCTGGCCCCAAGACCAAGTCCACAGGTGAGTCACTGCCTTCCTTCCTCTGCTACCCCGCTCTGCTCTTGCCACTTCCTGCCACATGTGTGGGAGGCCGTCCCAGTGTGGTCGGAGAAGGTAGAGTCTTTTGGCTTTTCTCTAGCTAGAAGCTTTGAGGGAGTCGTGTGCACTGTTGAAGTTCATTTATAAGTTCTCTGAACCCTCGATATGTAGGTGCCATGGATCTATCCTGTGGCCTTCGATGTTGTGAACACCCAGTTTCTGGTGTGGAGAAGGTGCTTGGCCCCTGTCATTGCTGCTGCCATCACAGTGGGGGTCGCTCTGTTTCCCCTGCTCTCTTACTCCACCAACATGCCAGCAGGCACATGTCAGCAGACGTGTTCCTTACTCCACCAACATGTCAGCAGGCGTGTTCCTTGAGACACCAATGCTGTGCCTCCATGTTCCCTGGTCTACACGGGTCTGTCTCCCCTCTGCTCCCAGGGGACACCCATGGTTCTGTTGCCACCTCATCGCCATGGCGTTGGGTAGAATCTAGAGGTACTCTCCCTTCTGTGTGCTCATTCCACAGATAACTACTCTGAGGAGGAGTATGAGAGCTTTTCCTCTGAACAAGAAGCCAGTGACGATGCTGTACAAGGGCAGGTAAAGTTTGAGCCTGAGATGGGGAGGTACCTGGCACCTCCCTCTTCCACCTCTGTAGATCAGGGCTGGGGACTGAGGGCCTTCCCTGAGTGAGCCCACACAGGATGAGAAGGGGACTATATGTGCCACACCTGTTTGTTTCTTCCCTGGGCCTACAACATGTTAGTAGGCAACTCTGCAGGGTTTGGGACTAATAGTAGCTGACTGCCCAGTGATGGCCTCCCTTGCACTGTGGGGCGGGCTGCTGTGTGGGCGCGGTGGCCTCAGGCTCTCTGCCTCTGTCTGTACAGGATCTTGACGAGGACGACTTTGATGTGGGAAAACCCAAGAAGCAGCGGCGCTCGATAGTAAGAACGACGTCCATGACCAGGGTCGGTGGAAACTCGTTTTACTAACACTGGGAAAGGGTGAGGAGGGTGGGCAGAGGCTGGGAGGCTCACTGGAAGGCTGTGGGAAAGAGGACAGACAGCCTTTCCTGAGGACCTCATATATGGCCTGAAAGAGCCTCAGAATTCCCACTTGCCCAGAGTCCAGAATCCTGTCTAACTAGCACCTAGTTGTTATTATTCAAAATGGACATAAGCCAGACAAGGATGTCTTCTGGCTGCCACTCTCTCCTGCCCCCACTCCAGCTTTATATGGTCATGGAGCCCTGGGATCTGGAATAAGGCTGGGATAGCTGCCTCAAGCCCACAAGCCTACAGATAGAGGCCACTGGGTGTTGTTGTCCTGTCAGTGTGGGACTCAGACTCACCCTGTGTGGAGCCTGCTCTGCAGCACAGAGACTCAGCTGTTAGGCCTTTCCCATGGGAGGAAATGCGGGGTAGACTTTAGCCCATTCTCATCCTGCCCGGTGACCACCAATGGACCTGCAGCCCTTAGAGCCCGGCACTGGGCTTCAGGACTGACTGGCATGGGTAGCCCCTTGTCGATACTGACCAGGGACAGCACTGTCAGCCTTTGGCAGGTATGAGGAGGTTGTGGACAGACAGTGGCCACAGTACAGAAGCTGAATATAAACTGGGTCTCCCCTGACCACAGGCAGCACATCTGGAGTTCATGGGCCAGCCTGAGGGGTTGTGCAGGAAGAGTCCTCCCTGTTAGGGTCAGTTCTGTAAGGGTAGCCATACTGAGAGGACAGTGGCTGGAGCAGAGGCACTGCAGCCAACAGTGCGAGCAGCTTGACTAAGCTCAGAGCTTACAGGATCCCTGGTCTCATCCACCATGAGCTATCCTGAGTGCCTCCCACAGGGTGGCAGTTTCCTCCTGAGGATGAGGCCAGGACCTTCCCTGGGAGGTGGAGCTGTGGCAGGCGCTAGAGAGCCTGGATGGGGCTGCTGAAGCTTCTGCGGCTGCAGAGCCACCCTGTGCCCTTCCTCAATCGCCCTTAGTGGCTGTGGACTGTCAGCTCCCCAGGCGTTTCTGAGTCTGGACTCAGGCTGTGCTTTCCAACACTAAAAATGTGCACATGGCTGCATGTAAAAGCTGCGTCCAGTTTATGCTTTCATAGTGTGTGAGCTGTGTCTCCTCCTGTCCCTCATTACTGAGAGACCAGAGTGCAGTTCCTTGCTTTGTCCCAGGAATGTAGCCCCTCCCATCATCATTCCTTACATGAGCTTCCTGTGCTTCTTGTCTTACAGCAACAGAACTTCAAGCAGAAGGTGGTGGCGCTACTGCGCAGGTTCAAGGTGTCAGAGGAGGTGAGTGGGCCAGGGCTCTGTAGCTGCCAAAGGCCCCTTGATGTCATGCTGAGCAAGAAGTGCTCCAGTGAACCTCCAGGCCAGATCGGGTTCTGAATTTACCATCCATGGGGGATTGCCTCTGCCTGCCAGCCTGGGTGGCAGCTGTGTGAGAGAGGCCAGCAACCAAACCCCCAAACTTCTACTGGAAAGACCCAGTAGAGAGTTGAGCATTGATTTATATAAACAGTATTTGGGGAAGCAGTTTCAGGTTTGTAGAAAAAACAAGTAGAAGAAACAAGACTTTCCATGCTCCAGCTCCCACATACATACATACATACATACACACACACACACACACACACATACATACATACATACATACATACATACACATACACACATACATACATACATACATACACACACATACATACATACATACATACATAGCCTGTTCTGTGGCCAACATACTGTGACTCTTTGTTTTTTTAATTTTTCTTTAATCCCCAGTCTTAGGTATTGAATTTGTTCATAATCCAAAGAAAATCACAAAAAACAGTCAAGATTCTGTGCCCACAGTAGAGAGGGGACATTTGGATGTTTGGTCCTCAGAACATGTCCCCACCCTCTGCATCCATGTGTGCAAGGGCCACACGCAGGTACTGGGAGCGGCACTTCTTTGCTTCAAGGGCTTTCTTCGGGGCCAGTACCTATCCTGGCACACCATACCTGTTTCAGTGGAATAGCCTCTGGGCCCTATATCTTGAAGCTTGCATCTCTTTGTGCGACAGACCCAGAGTAGCTGAGAGTGGCGCACAGCAAGGAAAGTGCCTAGCCTAGGACCATTGTAGGCTTGCAGGAAGAGGCAGGTTGATTTGACCATGGAGTTCCATGCTTACCAAGCAACAAAATAAACCTGACATACTCAGCTTTTGTTCTGGGTACCAAGACTCGGCCTAAAATCTGGAAAGTGTAGCCAATATCCTGGACAGTGGTCAGGGCATAATCTCCCACATTGTGTAGAATTCATGCAAGTTACCAAGCCATGTGAGCTGTTTGATATCTGTCCTGTACCATTCCCTTTTATGTGAGGAGAAGAATGTCTAACCATAGCTCCACCTCTGTCTCAGCACTCCTCGTCACTAGGAGCTGTGTCTAGGCTGACTCTCACTCACAACCCACCAGCTGTCCTGGAGTGTGCAGTCATCTGTGTGGGACGGCAGATTATCTTAAATGGCCGTTGTGCTGTAACTAAACTTCTAGGTCTTTGTAACCAAATACAGACAGGGGCTATCGAGACAGCTCAGCAGTTAAGAGCACTGGTTGGCTGCTCTTGTAGAAGATCCAGGTTCAGTTCCCAGCACATACATGGTAGCTCACAACCATCTGTAACTCCAGTTCCTGGGGGAGAGGACTGGATCTTCCTGAATGGTGCCGCATCCTCACGTCCTCACACAGTGATGGGAGCGGCACTATTCAAGGGCCTCTTACTGAATCACCTTGAGGGTTAGGTATCAGCATAATTTTGGGGGACACAGCATTCAGATCAAAACATTCTGTTTCTAGATCCTACAACTCATTCCTTCCCCTCATACAAAATGTATTCATTCTATCCCATCAGCCCTTATAGCCTTAACTCACTGTAGCATTAACCAGATTCATAAATACTGGAGTGTCTGCAACTGTCTACATCAGATGTGGCTGAGCAGGACTTGTCGGGTGTGAGCAGGAAATCTGTGCAGAGTAAGTTAAGAGACCAGCATAGGGCAGAGATTGTATTGGGAACTCAGAGAAAAGGAAACTGATGTAACTGCTCCCCGAAGTCCAACACTCAGTAGGGCAAGGCATTCTACACATTGTTTATTTACTTGCTTGCTTGCTTGCTTAGCGTGTGTGTACGCATGCATGTGTGCACTTGCATGTACTTCTGCCTGTTTCTCACTCCGCCATGTGAGACCCAGGTATCAAACTCAGGTCCTTAGACTTGGCAAAAATATTATTTATTCTCATTGACCTCAAACATTAAATCTTTAAAAAAAAAGAAAAGAAAAGAAAAGAAAGAAAGAGAAAGGATTGACTGACTTTTGGTGTTTTTTTTGTTTTTTGTTTTTGTTTTTGTTTTTTCGAGACAGGGTTTCTCTGTATAGCCCTGGCTGTCCTGGAGCTCACTTTGTAGACCAGGTTGGCCTCGAACTCAGAAATCCGCCTGCCTCTGCCTCCCGAGTGCTGGGATTAAAGGCGTGCGCCACCACGCCCGGCTTTGATTGACTTTTATAGGCATGAATACTTTGCCTGTCTGTGTATAAGTGCACGGTGCGCATGCCTGATGCCCCCAGAGGTAAGAGGAGGAGACAGCAGATCCCCTACAACTGAAGTTACAGATGGTTTAAGCTGCTGTGTGGGTGCTGGGAGCCAAACTCGATTCTCTCTGCAAGAGCCTCCTTTCTGTTCCCCAAACATTGAATCTTAAGGCTAGAAAACCCTTCCTTGGTTCAATAATCTGCTCTCAGGACATATTGGCTTGGAGCTGGGGTTCTAGGGCCTGGTACTGCAACCCACAGTGTTGCTAAGTGCAGCCTACAGGATCTCAGTGGCAGCTATGAGCTTCCAGCTCTCTTGGGCTGGCACTGTGGTCTTTCTGAGCATACCACTGCCATGGTTCCTCTGCACTCTACTGGAGTGGGTCTTTTTCGACATGACCCTGTTTCCACCTCAGGCCTCTGCCAGGGATAGCACATCCTTTGACAACCGACTTAAAATGATTACATTTTTGCAAACATTGAGAGTTGGCACTTACAGTTGCTGCCTGGGCCATGTGTGGGATTGTTCTGCTGCCTGGGCCCTGTGAAGACAGCTCTGAGGCTGAGGGGCAGCCACTGGAACCTGCGGCCTCAGGTCCTCAGCAGGGAAGCATCTTGGGGTCACCTCTGTCCTGTTGAGCAGTCCCTTGCTCCCTCTAGCCATTACCAGTCTCTCCAAACTTGAACTTTTAAAAATACTTTATTTTTAATTGTATGTACATATGGACATCTGGGGGGTAGGGGTGGCTTGTGCAGTTGCCTTGCAGTGCCCACAGAAGGCAGAAATGGGCATTGGATTTCCTGAAGCTGGAGTTAAAGAGCTTTGAACTACCTCTCTTGGGAGCTGGGAACTTAACTCTGGTTCTCTGTGAGAGCAGTGCACACTATAAACCGCTGGGCATCTCCCCAGCTCCTTCTTTGATTCTTTATAACCTGGTCTGACTGGGACTTTTCAGAATCTTTAAAGTTCATTTCTCTTGATTTCTATCTCATTTTCCCCCTTGCACATCATTGTGAACTGTCAAGAGAGTTCACGTGGCTCCCTCTAAATTGGAGGTTTATTTTGCCAGATACCCTGTGTTATTACTTACGTTACATAAAACACCTGGATCTATCTACCTGTAGATCCACCCAGCTTTCCTGCTTTGTCATAGGTGACCTGTCTTTCCCAGAACCACACTTTTACCTTTGGGTTCTGCTCTGTTTTTTACCAGCATCCTGTTCTGTTGCTGTTGTATTGCTGCATACAGTAGCTCTCTGCCACTCTGTGCTGGTTTAAGCTGTAGATAATCATCTCAGGATGTGTAATGCAACAGCCAGTGTGTCTGGCTCGTGGGTCTGCAGGCTGCAAGTCCAAGATCAGGGCTCAGCAGATTGAGAGTCTGGGGAAGTCCTGTTCTTCAAGGACAGTCTTCATCCTCATGGGAAGGACAGGAGGAGCCACTCCTCATAGCTCTTTCTCAGTGGTTACTGATCCTCAGGAGAGTTCACCCTCTTTCCTGAGTCACTTACTGGAGGCTCTCTAACACGGTGCTCACAAGTTTCTCTTGGTAGACACTCTGACACCATCTCTGATCAGAGTTTGCCTGGGGAAATATAATGTGGCTCTGCCAGGCCCAGAAGACTTCCGGGAGAGAAGAACTTCGTATCTTGGTTGAGGGGTCAGGACCTCGTGTGCTGTCCAAGTTCGGCTATCTCTGTGTTTTACAAAGTGTGAACATTGTGTTCTAGACACATCCTTGCCAAGCTATTGAAGGGTAATCACACGATGATGTGACTTGAGGTCTCTGAGGTGACCCAGTTCCTAGATTAGAGGCGTGGACAGGTATTGGGAAATGGATGCTCAGTGAGTGGTGTCCCCACACAAGCGTGGGGACTTAGAAGTGGGTGCAGCTGTGCACATGTGTAACCACAGTGCTGGAGTAGGAGACAGGAGGATCGCTGGGGCTTGTCGTCCAGCGAGTGCGGCTGACAGCTCACTATGGTTCAGTGGGAGAAGTCTGTCTCAAACAGCAATGCAGAAAGAGGGAGATATTTGATATCAACTTCTGTCCTGTGACTACTCAGAGAGAGAGGAGGAGAGAGAGACGAAAAGCAAACAGTAGGATGTTTTGTCAAGTGAGCGTGTGTGGCACTGTTTGCCCTCCTGCTCGTGTTCCTGCACACCCCGCTTTGTGAGCCAAGTAGTGGCACAGGTCTCTGTGGGCTCTCATATATGTCAGCATCCATCGCTTTAGGTCTTGGATTCGGAGCAGGACCCTGCAGAACATGTTCCCGAGGTGGAGGAGGACCTGGATCTTCTCTATGACACGCTGGATGTGGAGAACCCCAGCGACAGTGGCCCTGACATGGATGACGATGACAGTGTCCTTAGCACCCCCAAGCCCAAGCTCAGGTAAGCTCTACCACGTTGAAACTGCCAAGTCTAATAAGCCTGAGCCTAGACAAGGATTCTGAGCTGCCTGATAGTCTTGTTCTAGAATGGTCTGAGTTGGTTTGGGCTGACCGTTTGTTATGACCCATGTTTCACCTTGGGGCACCACGTGCTTGGACAGCTCTCGAAGGGTAGACCAGGACATCCTGAGAGGAGGTAGGATGGAGTGAGTCCAAGTTTAGTGGGTAGACAGAGCCAGGTAGCTTTTCCCTGTGGCCAGAAACAAAGGATGCCTTTGTAGAAAGATAGGTGTGGAAGGGCATAACTACTGACCCATTGGAGCTAGGTCTGGCATCTTTCCACAGGCAGAGTATTTCTCGGGGTGAGTGGTAACCGTGCAAATGGAACACAGTGCTTGCGTGTCCATTAGGAACTAGAGACAAGCAGAGCCATCTGGAGGCAGGGAGGGAGGGAGCATCAGGGAAAGGGCTTGAGCTGGAAGGGGCTCTGTGAGGTCAGAGCTTGGTCCCTGCAGCAGACTGCAGAAGAATGAAGGGCCTAGACTGTCCCTCTCCATTCCCCCCTCCCCGCCAACAGCCCTGAGGTATACTAGAAACTAGAGGGCCCTACTGTCACAAGCAGCAGAGAGAAGCCCCATCCGGTGCTCCTCCTTGGTTTGGCTGGGAGGACAGATGGGCAAGCCTAGCCTAGGGCAGAAAGAGAAAAAGAAAACAGGCTAGTCTGCATACATGTACTGTGGCTATGTGGGGCCTAGAGAGGCTAAGCCCTCAGGACAGTGTGTAGACTTCAGTCTTGGTGTAGTTATTGAGGACAGAGAGACTCAGGATTTCAAAAAAATTAAAGATACTTGATTTTTAAGTTTTTAACCAGGACAGTACTGAGAAGCACACACAAGAAATTTGGATTTCTTGTGTCTTGCAGTTAATTAACCATAACTCTCAGTGATGACACTTTATTCATTACTGCTGGACTTGGTTTCTCATGCCTGTAGTCTCAGCATTTAGGAAACTTGGCATTGCAAAGCTTAAATAGCTGAGTTTAAGGGCAGTTTAGACTACAGAATAATGAGACATTGTTTCAGAAAACAAACTCTAACGCCTATTATGTTTCTGGTTCTGGGGTGGCATCCTCCGGCCTCAGCTTCTTTTCCTACCTGCGCCTTGCTGGGCTCAGTCAGGGGTTCACTGCTGGTTTGGGGGGTGTTCTCTAGGTCAAGCAAGCTCCTTGCTGGGCTCCTCTACCTCAGTCCCCCTGTCTCAGCACTGCACCTTCCTGCCTCATTTTAGGCTTGAGTGTGTCCTCTGCTGTAGTGTGACCTCTGCTGGGTCACCTTGGGCTCACCCACAGAGTCCAGATCCTTCCCATCATGAGCCCTATGACATTGTGTTGGCGTAATCCCTGGCCAGCTAATACCTGTAGTTCTGGAGCAATGTGTGATCACTGTGGCACCCTGATCCTAAGTAGTCACAAATGGCACCCCACATTTGCAGGTCTCTGCGTAGCCTTCTCACCCACATGGACCAGCAGAAATCCTGCCAGCTATTTTAACCTGAGTTCTATAACATCTCTTGGGTTTCTGCTGTCCTCATCTCCTCTTTCTTCACTCACACTTATTTGCTGAAGACAGGTACATTCATCCAGGTTGATCTGAGTGTCAGGAGTTACCCTGGCTGATCCAGAGTCATGTCTGTTCTGGATTAGTCTGAAATGGCTTTCTCAGGCTTGGTGTCGAGTCCCGTGTGTTGGTCTGGAGCAGTCTGAATGTGTCTTGGATGACTTAGTTGTTCTGGACCTGCCCATGATAACCTTGTGCTGTTGAAAATGTTCTTCTGTTTCCTGTAGTCTGGTTGTAGATCTCGGTTCTCAACTCGGGTATCAGTTAGGGTTTCATTGCTGCGAAGAGAGATACCGTGACCACAGCAAGTCTTATAAAAGGAAAACATTTCCTTGGGATTGGCTTAAAATCTCAGAGGTTTAGTCCATTATTGTCCCGGCAGGGAGCATGGCAGCACTGTGCTGGAGAAGGAGCTGAAAGTTCTGCAGGAGCCTGGGTCTGCATTGGGTGGAGCTTGAGCATAGGAGACCTCAAAACCTGTCCCCACAGTGACACACTTCCTCCAACAAGGCCACACTTCCTGATAGTGCCACTCCCTGTGGGCCAAGCATTCAAACACATGAGTTTATGAAGGCCACACCTTTTCAAACCACAAGGGGCATCCACTGCTGACAACCACTCACTGTGTGGTGTTGACTGCCTACCTGGGGTGAGCAACACAAGCAGATGGTGTTTTCTTCTTGTTTTAAATTACATTTTAATGTGGGAGGTGGCACGTGTGTGCCACAGCACAAGAATGAAGGTCAGAGGACAAATTGCTAGGATTACTTCTCCCCTCCCCACTGCGTGGGTCCCAAGGTTCAAACTCAAGTCTTAAGGGTTAGCAGCAGGCGCTTTTACTCACTGAGTCATCTCAGCAGCCCTGGGACACATTCTCTGCTGCTGACTTCATAGACAGTGCAGGAGCTATGCCACCTGGAGTTGTCACTGCAGAATCCTATCATAGTGTAACGTTCCCTCAGTAGCAGGCATTTAGTTACACAGTTCTTCCTCACTGTGTCTTTGGATGTTGCTCTCTTCTGTTGCTGAGGTCCATGCTGCTTGCCCTGCTGTGTGGGGGGTGGGGGGGGGCATTGAACCTCATTCTCAGTGTATAGGGAGGGATCTAGGGAATTAATATCTACTCCTTTCTTCATCCAGGCCTTACTTCGAAGGCCTGTCTCACTCCAGCTCACAGACAGAGATAGGGAGCATCCACAGTGCCCGGAGCCACAGGGAGCCTCCAAGCCCGGTGAGTAGGCCATTCTATGCAGTGTGAGACCCTTGGACCTGGCTGGCACCCTCATCCTTCCTCCCCATGAGTCCTGAATAGCTAGCCAGTGTGTACCTAGCTGAAGTATCCTGGGCTCAGGGTTCTGCCCAGTAGCAGGTGCATCTTCTAATGTAATCCTGAGCTCACAGTCTGTGAAATTCGCAGCTAGTCTCCCTGGGCTTCCTCCCATCCAGAAGTAGACATCCTGGTTCCACAGCATAAGCCAGTTCCTGTCTCTTCACCCCTAGGCTGATGTACCTGAGAAGACGCGATCCCTGGGAGGCAAGCAGCAGCTCAGCGACAGCGTCTCTGACACGGTGGCCCTTGTAAGCAGGCATGGGGGCAGGGGGACATTCATCCACCTGTCGTGTGCAGCTGATTCAGATGTACAGACCTGCACATGGGGTTTGTGTTCTCATACTCTGAAAACATGTATACCACCCCCAGGAGCCACCAGGCTGCCTGGTGATCCTTGTTCACTCTGTGGATATTGGCCAGGTATCTCAGGTGGAGGGCTGTGTCCTAGCCTTGCTATCAGACCCTGGCCCTCATGGAGTCTCTCTGATAAGGAGCAGGGTGGGTGGGGTTTCCAGCAGGTTTGGTGCTGATCATAGTTGGTCCAAGAGTTACTTGTAGGAGAGGAATACCTCTCCTCTCGCTTGTGACTGTGCCTTACGCAAGACCTGAGGTTAGAGGAATCCCAGAGCCTTTCCCCAAATCAGGGGCACACGGACGGGAGAGGCACGGTAAATGTTTCTGTATTTGGTGCTTATGGCTCTTTCTCAACCCATCAGAGTGCAGCAGTCCCCCGGGAACCATCAGGGCAACCTGAGGACAGCCCAGAGGCTGAGACCTCCACCTTAGATGTGTTCACCGAGAAGCTGCCTCCCAGTGGAAGAATCATCAAGACTGAGTCACTTGTCATCCCCTCCACCAGGTGTGGCCTTCGTGCTGAGGGACTCTTTGCACCTTTAGGGCAGGGTTGTGGGAAGCCACTTGGTCACTAGCAGCTCTGCCATCTGCTGGCTTACCACCCTAAAGGCCAAAGTGCCCAAGAGGCACCACTGCTTCCAT
This sequence comes from Mus musculus, assembly GCF_000001635.26. Classification (NCBI taxonomy): domain Eukaryota; kingdom Metazoa; phylum Chordata; class Mammalia; order Rodentia; family Muridae; genus Mus; species Mus musculus. Next base: position 113,060,909 of record NC_000078.6, read on the forward strand.
GCCACTGAGGGCTCAGGTTGCTGGGGAGATTTCAGTGTCACCTCACAGGGTCTGTCAGGTGGGGATGGTGGCAGCTGTCGTGGGGCAGCGTAGTGTGCAACCTGCAGTGAACATACAGCTTACCACCCCAGCTGTTCTCCACTGCCTTTCCTGCTCTCTAACAGGTCAGAATCAAAGCCGGCCGGCCGCCGGGGCCGGAGCACATCCCTGAAGGAGCGACAGCCTGCTCGGCCACAGAATGAACGGGCCAACAGCCTAGACAATGAGCGCTGTCCAGACACGAGGAGCCAGCTTCAGGTTAGGGTAGGAACTGGGGAGGATACTGCCCAGACAGAGCAGAGAGAAGCCTAGGGGTCTGGAGGACTGGGCAAACCTGGAGGGCCTGCTGTGAGAAGACAGTCATAGGTCCTCTTGTCAGGAAGCCTGTTGACCCTGTCCTGCCACTCAAGGTGTGGCCGCTCCAGACTTAGGGACCTCCATGTTAGTTAGCGCTGTCCCGCCACCTGAAGTATGGCTACTCCAAACTTAGGGACTTCCACGTTAGTTAGGCGCTGTCCCACCGCCTGAAGTGTGGCCACTCCAGACTTAGGGACCTCCACATTAATTAGTTAGGCACCTCCTTACATGCCCTCAGCCTCCATGCCTGCAGGCAGTATGAGTATGAGACCCAGGGTTGGGAGTTAAAAGGCCTGGGTGCTGCTTTTCCTTGTGTGGACACCTGGTGTCTCTAGATTCCCAGGAAAACTGTGTATGACCAATTGAACCACATCCTCATCTCTGATGACCAACTCCCCGAGAATATCATTCTCGTCAACACCTCTGACTGGCAGGGACAGGTAAGGGATACAGCCATGTACCCCGCCCTCTCCTCAGCACTGCCTGGATATCTGGGGACTACCAGGTACCACGCCCAGGTCATTGTCAGCTTGTCCCTCTCTAGTTCCTCTCAGATGTCCTGCAGAAGCATACACTTCCTGTGGTCTGCACGTGCTCTGCTGCTGACGTGCAGGCTGCCTTCAGCACCATTGTCTCTCGGATACAGCGATAGTGAGTCTGCTGCTCCCTTCTTACCTGGGGCTCGACCCTTGGACATCCCTGCCTGGGTGTTTACTGGGATCTTACATCCCAGCCCGCCTGCCACTAGAAGATGGAGTATTTGACCCTGACAATCATGGATGGTTCCAGATGTTCTGCTCATAGACTTCCTGCAGCTTTACTCTGATTCCCAGGGGATATTTTGAAGCTCATTTAGGGGTTGGGGGGGGGGTTGGGGGGCGGTCCACTTGCAGTTGTCCCAGCAGAGGTCTTGAGCACAGGTCTTCTGGCCCAGGCGTATCCAGGCAGACATTCAGCTTCCTGCCCCACAAACTCAGAACCCCTGTTGGTGGGGCATCCTGGGCCTGGTAGCTCCCTTGGGATTGTGTGGCAAGAACAGCTGCAGCTTGGGGGCATTGGCTTCCCAGACTTCAGTAGGGTGATCCTGGGACAGAGACAGTGAGGCATCTCTCCCTCTCTGCCCCACCCTCTTGGGATCACAGCTGCAACTGCAATTCTCAGCCACCGACCCCTGTGAAGATCGCAGTGGCGGGAGCGCAGCATTACCTCAGCGCCATCCTGCGGCTCTTCGTGGAGCAGCTGTCTCACAAGACACCTGACTGGCTCGGCTACATGCGCTTCCTCATCATCCCACTGGGTGAGGGGCCTTGGGCTGCTGGCCACCTGTGACTAAGCCTGGGGGACCTTAGAGACAGGGACACAGCCTGGTAAGGGTGGAGGTACCAACATGGCATCATTCTGTTATTTAAAATTGTAGTTATTTCACTCTATTGAAAAACCATGCATGCCAGGCATAATATCGTCACCCTAGCACTGGGAAGCTAAGGATCAAACAGTTCTGAGCAGCCAGGAGCCAGGCTCTGTAGTAAGACCTGTTCTTATGGTCATGGTCCTCTCTTTGACAAATGTCCTTGTCATGTAGAATGTGATAGAGGGCAAACTAGGATGGTCCATGCTGGCCCTGCCACTGATCATTCCACATAAGCTTCGGTTTGTGTCACCAGAAAGTCCAATCAGCCTTTAGAGGTTGTCATGGTCCTGTGGACTTGAACTCCAGGAGCCATTTGACTTGTGCAGATCCTCTAACTACAAAGCACACCTGTTCAGGGCTTCACTCGTTTATCAGTTGTGAAGTTCAAAGGCAGTGTCTCACCTGGAGCCCATTTATACCACCTTCCTTGGTCTTCCTGCCTTCACCTTGGCTTTCTTTCATCTTATATGCCTTCCCTGGGAGAACAACAGGCAGTGGGGACTTTGCCATTGCTCTTCCTGCAGACCTATGGTGGCCTACTGCAGAGGGGCTCAGGACAGCAGGGTTGTCTGGGGTTAGACACTCCACATGGTGACGGATTTCCTGGGCTTCCCAGGCTCCCACCCCGTGGCCAGGTACCTGGGCTCTGTGGACTACCGCTACAACAACTTCTTCCAGGATCTGGCCTGGAGAGACCTGTTCAACAAGCTGGAAGCCCAGAGCAGTGGTGAGGCCTGGGCACTGTGTGGTGAGGGGGCTGCCCATGCATCTACAGCCCCTTCCCCTGGAGACCCCATTTCTCAGGCTCAGCTGTGGGATGGGTGGGTGTGTTATGGGGCTTCCTTCACTCAACCCAAGCTTTTACCTTGACCTACTGGTAAAACGGTGTGGGGCCATTGGGAAGGGGCAGGTGCAGGGTAGAACCTGCCTTCAGGATTTGAGAAGCAACCCTGCCCCCTCACCTGGGACCATTGTTGCTGGTCACGTGAGTCAGAGGCTGCTGACAGAGAGCTGGGAGAGAAAGGAGCCAAAACAGTGCCTGGGATTCAGCCCAGACCCCCGCAGCTCGCACCTAGCTACCATGCTGACCCTCTGCCGCCTCTGCCTTGTGCAGTGCAGGACACACCAGACATCGTGTCACGCATCACCCAGTACATCTCAGGAGCCAACTGTGCTCACCAGCTCCCCATCGCAGAGGCCATGCTGACCTACAAGCAGAAGAGGTAACATGGTGGGCCTGGCAGGGCTGGGGGACCTAAGAGATGTACCTTGACCCTCTGCTCCATGTAGGCTATGGGATGGACCTTTTCAAGGGGCCAGGATGAAACAGCTGAGTGTGGCAGGAGCCTACTCCATGTCAGATCAGAATACCAGGTTGGGTTTTTAGAACCCCTTATTTTTGTGCATGTTGACATTCTACGTGATGTAGTAAAAGGCACTGGTTCTTTAGTCCTTCTGTCTAGTCATGTTCCTTCCACGTGGCTCCTTCCTCACAGGTCCCCTGACCCTGGCTTTGGCTTCTGGGTGAACAGTTAGATCATGATCCCAACTGCCCAGAATTGGGCAGTGCTCAGAAGTTCTGTGTGAAAGATTAGACAGAGTGGGTCTGAGCCCAAGATGCTGAGGGGCCTTAGGCAGGACCTCCTCAACTTAGGGAACTAAACATATCTGTCTTGGCTCAGACCTCTGGACATTGTAGCCTACATGCAGTCAAGGAGAGTTAAGTACACAGAGCCTAAGGCAGCCTCCTCCTTGATGTCCAGGTTGGGCCCAGCACCCTGCTCAGGAGAGGCAGAGACCCTGCAGCCAGTGACAACAAAAGTTCACCATCTCTTTAAGTTGTGCATGTCACACACTGCCTTCCCCAGACCAAAAGATAGTTGAGCCAGAGGCTCATCTGGTGTAGTAGATCAGCAGAGGTCAGCCTTGCTTCTTGACTGCCTGGTGCCCAGGGGCAGATCGGCTACACAGATCCCCCCATGAGCCCTCAGCCAAACCACCAGGAGCCATTCTGCTCCTGCCTGAGTATGTAGATGACTTGTTGTTGTTCCTGAGTGTCCTAACATGTGTGTTTTCTCTCTTGGTGGCTTTCCAAAAAAGGAAAAAGCATTTTCACTTTGACTTTACCCTGAGGTACAGCTGTCTGGCTTATACCCTATCTGTCTCCAGGCTGGTCTTTGGGGCTTGTTTAGTAGGGCCATTGCCCAAGTGCATCTCCTGATGCCCCAGGCAGGATCTCTGTTTCTGGAAGGGCACCTACGAGCCCCTTTCTAGAGAGTTGCTGATGGATCCTGCTAGTCCACCTCCAACCTTAAGGACTTTGTGCTTCTAAAGCCTTTTGTTAACCAAGCGCTGGTGCTAGTGTCAGGACCCACGCAGGCCTTGCTCCTAACAGTAGCAGTAGTCTGGCCACCCGCACAGCCTCAGACAGGAGGCACCACCGTGCTGTTCCTCTGTGTGAAGTGTAGAGGTAGAAGGTCAAGGAGCTGGCACAGTATGGCAGGTGCCGTACCTGCTCCCTGCACTGTAGAATCAGGTCCTAGGGCCGGCAGGGACGCAGAGGGGTTTGTAATGCCTTCTCTAATTTCTTTGGGGAGGCAGCCAGGCTTCTGAGGATTTCTTCCCTGCCAACGCCTCCCTCTCTAAAAATCTGAGCTGCTCTCAGGCACCCTTAGAGTTGCCCTTTTCAGTGCTGGGAGGGTCCTGCCCACTGTCTTCCACACTTGCCTCAAGGTATCTGTCCCCTGGGAAAAGTGTCTGGGACAGAGCCATGGGTCCAGGATCCTTCTTGCAGGTAGTGCTGCTTCCGTTATCCGAGCCAACTGGACACATAGGAAGGTCCTTGAGCACCAGTCTGCCCTGCTAAACAAGCCCCTGAGTTAGAGAAAGACCAGCCTCCTTCATATCTCTCTCCTGCCTTGAGGCTTGGCCCATGCCACCGGCTGTGACAGGAGGAGCCTGCAGCATGCTCTCCTGTGCTGTACTTATATCTAGTAAACACCAGGCTTGAGGAGACACTCTCTGTGCCCATAACTCCCTCTGCCTGAGATACAGTAGTGACACCGGCACTAGGTGGGCACAGGTACCTGCAGGGAACCAGTGAGGCCCCAGACTTGCCCGGCCTTCCCTGTGAGAGCTCTGGCAGGGAGGTACCTGCCCCTGTTTGCCTCTTAACTGAAGCTGGGGGTGCAGCTTGTCCTCTAATGGCAGCTGAGCCCTCAGCTCGTAATGGGACAGCACAAGCTCCCAGCTGCTGTTCTGGCTATGTGGGTGGAATAGGTCCTCGGACCTCAGCTCTGTGTCTTTGGAATCATGGCAGGTTTTGGGAACAGATTAAGGACATGATTTCTAGACTGCCAACCACTTGACTTCCACGAGTACCTGTGCTGCAGGCCCTGGCCGCCTCTGCCTCTAGGCTGTCAGTCAGCCAGCTAGTGTCACTGCTGGTGCACCCGTGCTGGTGCTTCTGCATGGCCCAAGATGCAGTGTGGCACTGCTGTCACAGTTGCTGTCCTATGCTGGTTCTGTCTGCATGGCCCTGATACAGCTTGGCTTTGAGTAGCTTCTCCATGTTGCAGTGTTTCCTGTGACTGGTCACACATGGCCTTCTCAGCCACGCTCTGTTCCCAAGTGTCTTAGAGTGGACCATGGATAAGAGGCTGTTCTGTCATGGTCCTAGAGGGCCTACAGACTGATTGTGGGTGGCCCAGTGGGTTAGAGCCTCCACCCTGGCAGCCACCATGCTTGCCTGCTTTCTAAAATCTCCTGGGCCTGAAATGTTCCTGAAGTGGACAGGCATGGGTAGGGCAGATCCGGGCCAGGAGTAAAATCATTTACAAGGGATAACAGGTTTCTCTTTTCAACACTGCCCTCCTTAGGAAAGGAAACCTGGGAATTTAGCCATCTCCAGTGGGCCAGCATAGTGGGCTGGCCAAGACACCTGCCAAGTCTTTAGGTCTGGGGAGGACAGAGAAAGAACCCTCTTTCTGCGTCGGCCCTGGTCTATCGTGTGGGTGTGCTGAGAGTGGGAGTGCTGGGAACAAGACTCACCCCGTGCACACACACAGGGAGATGGGCTGCCAACCCTGTCCAGGACAGGCAGCTGGCTGGCCACACACCTCCCAAGTGTCGTTTCCCACAAAGGCATCTCCCTGAAAACTGTGAGGCAGCACCTGCTGCACTGCACACCTGGGGGCACCACACCCCCAAGCCTACACAAAGGGAGAAGCCCTGTCTCCTCAGGGATACCCCCACCCTAGATACAGGGAGATCTATCTCACCCATCCGTCTCAGCGCTTGGCCTCACATATATGTACATCTGTGTGACAGATGCGCTAGCATCCAGTATCAGTGTCAGGAGACAAGATAGGAGTGTCTGGAGAACAAGGAAGAAGTGACTCCAGCTGGTGGTGTGCTCCTCAGACCAGGAAGCCACTGGAGGAGCACAGGAAGGAAGGTGTAGAAGAAAAAGGCACAGCCAGCACCACAGCCAGCCCTTCCAAGAGATGCAGAGGGCACTCTGACTGTGGAGGGAGCCATGTGCTCTAGGGCTGAGGTTACCCCACTGGACACTAGACCAGTTGTCAAGGAGCCTCCTCATAGATGAACGTGGCTAGCCTTAGTGGGCAGTGCATGAAAGGAGGAAGACAAATTGCTTTTCATCTCGGCTCCTTAGCTCAGACCCTCTTCATGGTGGATGGGTCACGACTAGCACTTCCAGGACAAGTTACTGCTGCCAAATGCCATACAGAGCCAAGTCCAGACAATACCTCATCTAGCCTCTAATCCCGGTCAGTGCTTCAAGCTTGTGCCTGGAGCTCTGCTCAGGCCTCGGACTATAGTTAGTTGTTTCTGTTAGAACCTAGCGTTAAACACCAGCACTTTAGCCAAAGCTGTAGCCTTTATAGATGGCACAGACTTCATTCAGACCCTGGTTTTGGAAAGGTCACTGGAGAAGGCCCAGCCTGTTGCCCAGTTCTGCACTCCACGGGGCATGCACATGGAGCAGGGAATCAGCTTGGTAGGCCTGGAAGCAGGCCATAGCCAGGGCTGAACAGGCAACTGTGATAAAATCAGTCTCCCTCAAGAGGCATGAGCTGTAGTGCTCTCTCCCCGATGGCAAGACTGCATGGCAGCTTCCCCTTGGGTGCAGAAATTCCCCACTTACGGTTGTTAACGTATGGGAGGGGATCCAACAAGCCAGGGGCCTTTCTGTAGTGACAAAGAGTACCTGTGGGCAGGTGACGTGGCTGAGGACTGGGCTGGGTAGGGTTGGGGACAAATAGACTGGGCCCTTGGGCTGGGGACGGCCAGGGTCGTATGCTCCAGGAGGGGAGTGTAACCGTCTGTTTTTGCTCCCAGCCCTGATGAAGAATCCTCTCAGAGGTTCATTCCCTTTGTCGGGGTGAGTATCACCAGCTTCATTCACTGGGGACATGAGCCCGCCAAGACTCCTTCACAACGGAGTGCTTTTGTATTGGCTTATGTGTACAGAACCTGGGTGGGAGGCAACCAAGGGCTGCCTAGTTCCTCCTTACAAATCCCCGCTGTTTCCTTCCTGCAGTTTTTTAGTTGAGCTTTTGGTTTGCACAGTGAACATGTAGAAGTGTAGCCCTGGTCTGTGGAGATGGCTCAGGCTGTCAGGGTTAGCTCAGCACTAAGGAGAGGAGTCTCAGACTTGTCTGCTAGAGGATGAGGAGGAGCCTCGGGCAGGTTTGCCCAGTCAGGGCGGTACCTCCTGATACAGGTGGGCTGTGACTGAATGTGGAGGTCCCAATTTCACAGCCTTTTTGTCTCTATAGCATCCTGTTCAGGGCCTCTTATATAGTGACAAAAGTCCCCTGTGGGCACCTGACATGGCTGAAACTCTGAATCCGGGGTTGTGATTTACACTGAATTGACGCAGAGTCAATAACCAAAGGCTCATAACCGTGCTGGAGCCCACGTCTGAGGCGCCTCCTCCGTTGGCCCATACGCTCTGTGAAATAGCTCCTACTTCTGCAACAGTACTTCTCATCCTAGTCTAATGGATGTCTGGGATTGGCAAGTCACGTGCACATGGGATTTGCCACTTCCCAAAGCTGAGCCCTGCCCCAGAGATGGGAGGATGCTGGAACATGTTTCCTATGTTGTGGGCACAGAAGTTTGGCAGCAGCAGGGCCATGGGAGCCTGTCAAAGATTAGCTCCAAGGTGGGTGCCTACGTAGAGCAGTAGAACTACTCAGCGTCCCTACTTGCCTCTAGCCAACATCTGTTGCTTCCCAGGTTGTGAAGGTTGGAATCGTGGAACCATCTTCAGCCACATCAGGTAACCTCATCCCTCTCTGAGGCTGATTAGAGTGGCCCTCTGGGTAGGTGGCCCTCTGGTCTGAAGGAACAGCAAGTTTCTGCTGATTCTTCTGTACTCACAAAGCCTCAGATCAAGGCAAACCCAGACAAGAAAGGATATCTTGCCCCCCTGCATAAGCCCCTCTGCCTACCAACTTGGCCCAAGAGCTGCCTCTCCAGACAGCTGTGGACCAGACTAGAAGGTTGTCTGACCATTGGCCTATGACTCCTCTCCAAAGGAGACTCTGACGACGCAGCCCCCTCAAGCTCCAGCATACTCTCTTCTACCCCACCGTCTGCATCTACATCTCCGGCGGCCAAGGAGGCTTCGCCTACCCCACCCTCCTCCCCTTCAGTGAGTGGAGGCCTGTCCTCCCCCAGGTAAACGGCGCTGCTCTCATCTTACTTGTTCTCTGATGGCATCCACCCTCTGCTCCCCATCTTGTCAGAGCAGTGTGGACAGATGCTGGTGAAGCACTGGGGGAGGTCCTGTGAGGGGTCTTGGGGATGGGGCCAGTTGCCATAGAGCAGGGTAGGAGGTAGCTGATGCCTTCAGTAGTGCTCCTAGAGATAGGAGCTACCGTAAATGAACACAGGACTCACTGAGCCTGGAAGCACCTTTGCCCAGAGTGGGTAGTTCAAAGTGGAGCTGAGGGGAGAGGTGCAAGAGACAGCTCTTTAGGCCCCGCACGACGAGGCAAGTCCTACTAGCCACCTGGGTCTTGAACAGAATTCAAGACAACAAGGCTGAACTGGGGAGTTTGAGTCCATGGTGCCACCTGCTCTCACCAGCCATTACACCTCTGATGAAGCCACTCTTCTGGGTCCTAGGAGAATGGGTGTACAAGTTGCCGGGGCATGGCCACAGGCACTAAGAGAATCCCAGTAGACAAGTGGGCAATCTGCTCTGCAGAGCCTCTCACAGTTTACTGACCCTAAATGCTAGCCATACTCCCTTGCCTCCGATGTTACAGTGATATCAGGAATGTGAGCACTTCCCTCTGCCTTCCACAGCCAGGGCGTCGGTGCTGAGCTCATGGGGCTGCAGGTGGACTACTGGACAGCAGCGCAGCCTGCGGACAGGAAGAGAGATGCCGAGAAGAAGGACATGCCCACCACCAAAAACACGCTCAAGTGCACTTTCCGGTCCCTCCAGGTCAGCAGGCTGCCCAGCAGTGGTGAGGCTGCAGCCACACCCACCATGTCCATGACTGTCGTCACCAAGGAGAAGAACAAGAAGGGTGAGGTGGGAGTGTACTGAGGCTGGACAGTGGGAGAGGGGCCTCTGATGACTGTTGGTGATGGGAATATCATTCCCCCACCCCCTAGCAAGTTCAGTAAAGTCATGATCATGAGCCCACAGCTCAGAAGGGGTTGGCAGTCAGACACACTTTGACAGCTTGGCCCCTGAGTTGTGAGGACACAGGTTCTGGGCAGCTTCTGGCTTCAGGTGGAATAGCAGGCAGGATGGTGCTGTATGTGGTCACAGCAAGAAGCTGAATCCCAGGTGAGCAGGGGCCAGCTGCGTCCCCTTGGCTATTCTACCATCCTGCCTGCTGTCAGGGCTCGGGCTAATTTGGGCCTGAAGGAACAGTAGGCCAACAGTAGAGCTTTTCTCTTCCCAGTGATGTTTTTGCCCAAGAAAACAAAGGACAAGGAAGTGGAATCCAAAAGCCAGTGCATCGAGGGCATCAGCCGGCTGATCTGCACAGCTAAGCACCAACAGAACATGCTTCGGGGTGAGCATGGGCCAGGGGGCTGCTCCACAGGGTGCTGGGGACTCAGTCCATGACCTAGGTCCTGTTTGCTTCTGTTTGTAAACTGAATGCAGAGCGGAACTGATGGCTGGCCTTTCAAACCCTCAGGGCAAGCAGTTGTTTTGCTCTGATGGCTTATTTACAGAGCCACTCTTGGAGCACATTTGGATAAGGTGCCTCCATGCAGCTAACGGCCTTTCAAGTTCAAGGAATGGTTCAACCCTTTCTGTTTTTATTGGTAGAGATTTGGGAAGGATTGCTAGAGATTGAACCAAGGGTCTCCTGTGTGCTAGGCAAATGCTCTACCATATTGCTCTATCCCAGCCCTCCTTCCACTTAAAGATTGATTCATGTATCTTAAGTATCTTACAGAGGCTATTCTGTAAGCAGTGCATTCAGAGCACAGGGCTTTTGGGTCCCTGTGAGTCCCAGTTCCTTGGGTGGTCTTCCTAAGGCTACCTCTGGAAATACAGCTATTTTAAGTAAGTTGGACCTTGTGAGGTGGATGTGACTTAAATGGGCCATGCCTGGCTGAGGTGTGGCTCAGATTGCCCTTGCCAGACCCCTTGGGAGGTGGACCCACCATTGCACTAAGTCCTGGAAGGGCAGGTGGTGGGAAGGGCTTGTTAAGCAGGGCTTCCTCCAGCTTCAGGATTACCCTGCTTCCTGGCAGCACCCCACCATCTCAGGTGGTTGCCTTGCCAGGCAGGCAGATGGTCAGGTGGCCCTCTCCCACAGTCCTCATCGACGGCGTGGAATGCAGCGATGTCAAGTTCTTCCAGCTGGCTGCCCAGTGGTCTTCTCACGTGAAGCACTTCCCCATCTGCATCTTTGGACACTCCAAAGCCACCTTCTAGCCCCACCCACGGAAGGGCTGACACTGGACAGTGACTCTGTGCCAGCCATTGATGGAGGGACAGCTGTATTTCTGTTAACACGTGGTTACTACAGAGACAGACTCTTAAAAACACAAAGAAACAGTCTTAAGTATGAATGTGCTCATAGCCCAGCTAGCTCCCTGTGGGCCACTGAGTAACTTTGCTCGGCTTACTAACCAGAATATGTGGGCAAGTGGAAAGGCTGGTAAGAAAGGAGGTGAACTCTGGTCCCATGAAAGCCCAGACCACAAGCAAGAAATGTTCTTGCCTTTGTATCCTGCCCTTTGCTGACGTCAGGATTCTGCTTCCTCAGGGAGTAGGGAGCACGGGGAGCTTTGGAGTTTAGTGGCCAGAAGCTAAAGGTCAAGGGCATGTTTGCTCTCCTAGCATGAGATGTCAGTCCCTGGCACCCCATGCGTGGTTCCCAATAAACTCCAGCCTCATGGCGGAGGTTTTATAGTAGCAGATCTTTCTAATGCTCTCAAATACATTTGACAACGTAGCTGCCAAGCAGATGTTGCTCTTGTGAAGTCCCCTTGCTGGGGCAGAGCCAGCAGGAGCTGCATCCCTACCCTACCCCTGTGGCTCCCATTCCACGGGCACCTTTAGGCTTCTGCTGCTCAGATCGGGTGGTCCTTTCATATGTTCCAGTGTCCGTCCTGGAAATGGGAGACACTTCTGGGGTCTGTCTGAGCCCTTCCCTCTATTCTGCTTGCTGGACAGGATCATCCAGGATTGGCCATGTGGGATCTGAGCTGAGAATTGAGGTTGTAAACTGGAAACAGGCATCTAGAGGTTGTGTGTGTGTGCCATGTGGGATCTGAGCTGAGAATTGAGGTTGTAAACTGGAAACAGGCATCTAGAGGTTGTGTGTGTGTGTGTGTGTGTGTGTGTGTGTGTGTGTGTGTGTGTGTGTGTGTGTGTGTGTGAGAGAGAGAGAGAGAGAGATTTGTTTGTAGCCCGTGAAGGCTCCAGCATGCTGGTCTGACTACAAAGGCCACCTCCCTTACAGGACTAGGTCTAGCCAAGCCAAGCTCCTCATAGCCACCTGGATCTGGTTCTTGGTGGCAGCTCCACCATTTTCCCATCCAACTTGAAAGGGTTGTGCTGGTGTCCGACAGCTCAGGTCATCCTGGCTGTACACGCTCCACCAGACTCATGAAGGGGTCACTGCCTCAGTCCTAATTTTCTTAAGAATCCTTTCTCCCCGAGGTATCTAATTAGAAGAGTTCCTGTCACCCTGGAAGCTAGGGCTCTCTCGGGGGCTCTGGTGGTCCATTGGGAAGCATGGTGTCTGAAGAATGGTGTCTCGACCTTGAGACCTTCCTAAGAGTATGTTGAGAAAATTGTCGAGAGCAGGACAGGCTGAGTTTGAGGACTGCTCGCCCTTCCTGGGGTGAAAGATGGCAGGTTTTTATTTACTTACCTCCCTTATTGACTTGCTGAACAGGGTCTATTTGTCCTGGATAATAGGTCCCCAGGTCCCTGGGTCCAGGGCTTCTTAGTGGAACTCCTGGTGAGGTATTCTCTGAAAAGATCTTGTGCTGAGTCAGGCCACTGTAATCCTTGGAGCCTAAGAGCCTAGTTTACCTGCCCCTTGTGTTTTTTCCCAAAAGTCAACCTTCATATGAAACATTTGACCTAGATTTCTAGCCTTGAGGCCACAGGGGTTCAAGCTCTTGCCTGAGGGCAGCCCTTTTCCAGAACCTTCCCCTGTACATACGTGCTCCTTCCTTGACTGGTTCCAGGGGTCTGACTTTACACACACAAGAGGAAGGTGTAGGCAGCGTCTTTGTCCCACAGCTGGCCCAGGGTGGAGTCAGGAAAGCCTAGCACCTGAGCACCATACACCTTCCCCCCAACCCCCACCATGGCAGTGCTAGGTGCAGACCTAGACAGCAGTCCTTCCTCCCTGTGCCTCACTCCCCCAGTGGTTAGAGAGATGGTCCATTTTCCTTGCCTACCTCATGGAGCTGTAATGAGAAGTCATGGAGAAGCACTTTGTCCCTTTGAAGGATGACACCAAAGCCCCCCTGACAGGCAGTGCAGTGGTACGAACCGCAGAGTGTGTTTGCATCCGAAGCTCTGAGGCATCACCCTCAGAGCCTGCCAGTCTTAGAGGTCCCTGTCAAGCAACACCAGTTGCCATTGCTCATTGCTGTCAGTTGGGGGCCCTGCCTCTACCTTCAAGTTGGTTCCTGCCACCACCCTCTGAGTACGCAGCTCAGTATCACTGTAAAGGTACCAGTGCTGGGAGGTGGGGGTGGGGAGGCGTGGGGAGGCGGGAGGCTCAGCCCTGAAGCAATGGCTTGCCCTAGCCTTATCCTGCAAGCCTCACTTCTTCCTCTAGCCTCCATCTCAAATGAATTCCGCATAAAAACGTCCTGGCACTTCTCCCCAGGGCCAGGGTACTTGCTCCCTAAATCCCTGTGCCCTTCAGAGACTGCTCTGTCCTGGAAGGGGGCCAGCAGAAGCTGACAGCCTTGCGTGAGGATGACTCCGTTCGCTTCTGCAGACTGCCCAGCGCGCTGTGACTGATTTCTAGAGTGTGTATGTTGCTAGTTTTGTTTTTGTTTTTTTAATAAAAAGCAGGATTCATGTAAATAGCTTTTTTTGGGAGCAGATACTGATCTGTCCCATGCGACCATGTGGACGATTTCAAGGTGCTGAAGCGACACTAATAAACTGACGGCGCTCAGGCCGCCCACTGCTGTGATTTCTCTGAATGTGTTGGGGCCATGCGGCTTGAACGCTGGGGCGCACGCGTGGAGGGGGCGGAAGCGGCCGCGGAGGGCGGGGTCTGTAGGACGGAAGCTCCGTCCCTCTTCCCTAGAGCTCTGTCCTTGGATCCAGCTTTCTCAGGCTGGTGCTGAAGGTCCTAAGTCAGCCTCACCAGCCAGCTCTGTTTACCTGGACCCACATGAGCGTTCACAGGCCACACGACCCTCCACTCCCTGTGCAGACCCTTCTGAGCCTGGGCTCACCGGCTGATCCATTGTCAACCGGAGCTCATTAAGCCCCCCTCATCTGTCCCGGAGCCTACAGAGCCCTTCCCAGAGCCCTCTGGGCGAGCTCTGCATCCGCGTGGGAGCGGGTGACCCAACTCCCACATACCTTCACTGCTGCCCTTAACTGACTTCCACAGTTCATACCCACGGAGAGGGTGGGAAATGAGAGCTCAGGTTGGCGCTGAGCCTGGGCCTTGTGTGGTAGGGTTGTCCAAGACAGGAGGAGGCCTATTGAGGGTGGGATCCTAGGACTGAAGAGCTTGTCAGGACCGCAGAAGGAGCGCCCCCTGCGAGGAAAAGCAGACCAGGTGGTTCGGTGAGAGCAGAGAAGGCTAGGCTAGCATCTATTTCTAGGCTACTGCTGTCCCTGGGGGGATGCTGGTGCGGAGGATAATGGCCACAAGACCTGGGAGAGAAAGTCACAAGGGACCCCGCTACTCGGCAAGAGTAGTCACTAGGTAGAAGGCGGCCCCAGCAGGGCCTGCCATCATCTGCTTTAGGGATCTGCCGTGGCAGCAGGAACCCTGCTCAGTTCCCTTCCTGCACCTTGCCCCACAGCCCTAGTCGAGGGAACTGCAACCTGCTGTACTTAGAGATGGACAGCAGGCAACAGCGCCCCCAGAGGAAGACGCTACAGTGGCAGCTTGCTCAAGAGCAAAGACAACAGTCACCCCCACAGGGGCTTGCCGTGGCCTCCAGCCAGCCAGACACCAAGAGCAAGCCTCAGGACGACTTGCAGACCCAAGACTGGGTAAGCAGTTAGGAGAGTCTTCCGAGAACCCAGGCTTTTAGGTGGACTGGTTGGAAAGGGACACCGAGAATGGGCCTCTGGGACAAGAGGAAAGGACTGAATGGGACTGGAGGAAACATTTAGTTTTTAGGGCTTGCTTCTCCAACTACTCAGGCTAGGCTCGGAGGTAGACTTCCTCTGGTGGACACCAGGCAGAGAGAGGTCGCCTAAGGTCAGAAGGAGTGTGCCACACATACCCACATCAGCTCGTGCAGTGTCCCTGACCCCTGCTTTGAGGTCCCTCCAAAGGTGACAACTGTCCTGCAGGGCTGACCAGTAGCCCCTTCCGCTTTCATAAGGCAGGGCATTCTAGATGGTAAAGATGCTAACGTGTCATCTCTTGGGAGAGGCTTGCTTATGAATAGGCACAGATGTATGGATTTTATATTGGTGACATAATGGTGAAGAATCAGAGCTCTATGGTTGAAGGGACACCAGACTCCTGGTTGGGGACAAAGTCACTTCAGTGTCTGCCACACCTTGACTTCATTTGGAATTGACTCCCATTTCAAGTTCCTGTGCCTCCTCCCTCCACAGTTTCCAAGCCCTGCTAGTGACTCTGTCCTTGAGGGATGTCCAGGCTGCCTTCCCTAACCTTGTCCTGAGTCACTTCTCTCCTTTCGTGTCCCCTCAGTATGGATTGTGCTTCCTCAGCCAGGTCTGTCTCCTGTTTCCTCCCACAGAGATCCTGGCCTAGCTAACATCAGTTCCTTGTTCCTCCCTTCCCAGCCTGAGCCTTAGAGAAACTTTCTTTGCAACGTAACTTGTCTTCAGCCCGCAGTAACACTCATGCTACCTCATAGAATGCAGTAACCTTGGCCTGAGGCGAGAGTTGGAGAAAACTGTCCTAGCAGAAGGTCTTTAGATGGCCAGTTTAGCCACTGTACAGTACTTTCTGATAGTCTGGCCAGCATGCTCTGAACACTGGAGAGAAGCAGGCAGGAGGCTTGGGATGGCTCTAGGCTGAACCCCACTAGGGACCTTCCTCACCCTCCCCGGCCTGCCAAGGAGCACAGACATGCAAAACCAGCCTCATGTGGAGAGCCTGTGATTGTCCTCGTCAGTCCGAAAGAATCTTCTGGAATTTTACACAGTACAGTGTCCAGAAGTTGGTAGGCTCAGGAGCCACAACAGCAGATAGGAGCATCGAGGGAAGACAGTCCTCACCCTTTATGACAGCAGTGAGACTTAGGAAATATGCAAAATCTGCTCAAGATGAACTTTTTTTTTTGGGGGGGGTTTTCGAGACAGGGTTTCTCTGTGTAGCCCTGGCTGTCCTGGAACTCACTTTGTAGACCAGGCTGGCCTCAAACTCAGAAATCCGCCTGCTTCTGCCTCCCGAGTACTGGGATTAAAGGTGTGCGCCACCACGACCGGCTCAAGATGAACTTTTTACCACCAGCTCCTGAAGAGAACCGAAAAGGCTTGAATGATAAGAGAGAGATGCTGGGTTCCTGGAGAGCGATGTGAGATTAGGTGGGTGCTTTCCGAGGCATTTCACAGCTCAGCATGTACGTAAAACCATTACATGTTGCAAGGCATGGCAGTGTACAGCTTCCTAGCATGTGGGAAGCAGAGGCAGGAAGATTCTGTGAGTTCAAGGCCAGCCTGGTGTACATAGAGATTTCCAGGCCAGCCAGAGTTACCCTGTTTCAAAACAATAACAACAAAACAAAGCAAAAATAAAGACAATTAAAAAAATAAGCCGGGCCAGGCATGGTGGTGCACGCCTTTAATCCCAGCACTCAGGAGGCAGAGACAGGTGGATTTCTGAGTTCGAGGCCAGCCTGGTCTACAAAGTGAGTTCCAGGACAGCCAGAGCTACACAGAGAAACCCTGTCTCAAAAAAAAAAAAAAAAAAAAAAAAAAAAAAAAAAAAAGCAAGCCGGATGTCTCTCTTGTCTTAAAGCTAAGCCCATATGGAAAAATAAGAGTAGCTGGGCTAGCTTCAGCCTGGGAGATGGGAATTCATAGTGTAAGCCTTTGCCATTGTCAAGAAAAGAAGCTTAAATAGCCAGATAGGGGGGAAAAAAAAACAGTTGATATTGGAACAATATAATGTCTGCCTAGAAAATCCACAAAACAGCTAAAACTATAAAAGAGAAAGATTGGTTATATGACTGTTGTAACTTAGGTGTCTCAATACACTAAACCAGGAAATATGAAAAGATTCCATTCACTTTAGCAACAGAAATTATGAGGTCCTTCTAATTATGTGTTGCCTTTTACGAGGAACACGGAAAGTTCTGCTAGTTACAAACATGAAGTTCTCCTGTGGAAGCAGATCTCATCACTGGGTGGACGCGTGTAATGTTTTTAACCTGCCAGTTTGCCCTAAAATAATTAAGTGGTACCCCTATTTGGGAAGAGGGGCACGGGTTTTGGTTTTGGTTTTTCGAAACAAGGTCTCCCGTAGCCCAGGCTGGCTTTGAACTTGCTATCTAAACCAGTGATAACTTTGAACTCCTGATTCTCCTGCCTCCACCTCATGAGTTCAGGAATTCAGGCTGAGCCCCATGGCCTCCAGGTCATGTGTTTTGCCTATGTGGCTCTTGCGTGGTCTCAGGAGGTCGTGGTCAAGGGTCCACTCAAGGATGGAAACTGCTTCTAGAGTAGTTTGCATCCACAGGGTAAGCCGGTGGTAGGGAGTGAGGAGATATTGGGAGACTCTCCACCCTTACCACAGGCTCCCTCTTGGGTGAGCTCCACAGGGTAGCCCAGGACCCTTACACAGCCAGGCAGCCAGGCACTGCCTTCCCCCAGTGAGAGAATGGGAAGGGTGGGCAGGCCAGAAGCTGCTAAGACTCTTATAGTCTAGCCTGGGAATATAAGTGTTCTACTGTTTCTGTCTTTTGTTTTTGTGGAGGAGATTACACTAGTCACTCTTAATTTGTGTGTGTGTGTGTGTGTGTGTGTGTGTGTGTGTGTGTGTGTGTGTGAGAGAGAGAGAGAGAGAGAGAGAGAGAGA